>NC_056746.1:629744070-629811570 GCF_019279795.1 Protopterus annectens
TTCCCAAAACTTCCTTTCTGTTCTCATACGCTCCTGGAAAGTGCACATTGCTGATCTTTTTGTGAAAATGTTTAAATTGCCAAATATTAACTGTTAATGCGATCTCCTTGCCTTTGAGGTGACTTTCGCCACCAACATCTAGTGAGATTCTTTGACTGTAATATTTAACTTCCTCAAAATTTGTGTAGATTTGCCACAGAGGTCACTGAATCCATCAGCAGTGATACTTTTCATGATTGCTCATTTTCTGCATTTCTGCAACTATATAGAATTTTATTTATCTTTATTAAGAATTTTGTTTTCCTAGCTACAGCCCAAGAGACTATATTGTTGTTGTCGTAGCTCTCAACCTTCCATCTCCAAAAAGAGGAGCACTAGCCCTTATAATATGGAACAGATGGGAAAAATGTGGAACATATACTAACGGACAGCTTCAAGTAGGAAGATCATTGGTTGCACTTCAAAAAGGTGAAAATCAGAGACACCAACCGAAAAAAGTAATCACCTTTATTAACGCTACCAAATGCCACACGTTTTCGTCTATCCACGTAGACTTCTTAAGACATCAAAAACATTACACAAAAAAAAATCCCTTTTCATAGATGTATCATTGTAGTGCACCAATCCAACTCATCCCCCAATCTAATAATAAGGCTAATAAACTCATTAAAATAAAATTTATTTTATTAAAATCCCATTGAAATACTTACTTTGTAAAACCCCTTAATTTCATACAAAAAGTTAACTGTATAACGTTGTAATAAACATAGAATAATTCTGTTTGTTACGTATGTAAAAATGTTTATACATAATTAAAACACGTTAAAACCATTTAAACCAAAACATTAGCACCATCTACTGGGCAAGGAGGTGAAAAAAAAATTTAACTAGTGAAAACAATCAAAAAATATACTTTCAAGCCATGACTTAAATTAAAATCCTACCAAAGATAGCAATTATCTAAAATGAAAATATAATGACTAATGGTCAATAATAAAAGTGACCAGATGACAATATCTTGTCATGTCAGAGCTTAGTGGCTCTGAGTTTCCATAATGGGGCTATATTAATATTTTCATTGAGCCCTGGGTCCCTAGCTGCATCTAGGGTTACCTGCCAATAGAGTTTCCTATATTCCAACAGGTTTTCCCAGGGCCCACCCCTATTGTCCACTTGGACATCTTCAAGGATAAAAAAGCTAGACTTTGCTTGTTTGCAAGTCTGTGTCTGCTTGGACATAGCGTTTTTCTCATTCTTATTCCTAATCTTGTAAGTGTGTTCATAAATACATCTGCTAATCTTACGCTCAGTCTTCTCAACATAAAATGCACCAGAGAAGGAGCAACTGGCCAAGTAAACCACTCTTTCGCTATTACAGTTAAAGTAAGACAAACCACAAACCACAAATCTTCCTATCTCTGCTAACCATGTAAACACTGTCACAATGTGCTATGTGTTGATATTGAGAACAAGTCCCACACCGAAACGTCCCTTTATGTTTACTACTAGAGTTCAAGGGTCTTCCGTGATATTCAAGAAGGTTTTTCAAGTTTTTCCCAATCTTATAAATAAACTTCAAGGGGGACACTTTTGCCAAACGTAGGTCAGTGAGTTCTAGGAACTTGTTCCATTCATCTCTAACTATATTATTACAATGAAGGAAATCAGTATTGTATTCCGTAATAATGGCCATGTTGTTCCCATCTTTTTCTGTTTGCTTAATTCTCTTCTCACGTTCATTACCAGTTCCCGTGCCTAAAACTGGACTAAATTTCCCACCTCTGTTAGATACAACATCAATTCTTATGTAATGTAAAAACTCGGCAGGATACCACCTCTCTCTAAAGAGACTGTCAAGATAGTCCCATTGAAGCTCGAAGTCACCATCCTCTCAGGTCATCCTACTAGCTCTGATGTATTGTCCCCTTACCATACTCCTTTTTTGGAACTTGGGGTGAAGGCTGTTAAAATGCAAGAAAGAATTTGAGTAGGTGTCTTTTCGAAAAATTTTAGATTTTAAACTACCCATTTCAGTCTTTTCAATTAATACATCTAAAAAAATGTAGTGTGTTTTTGGAAACAGTACTGGCAAAATTTAAGAAGTTGGTGGTTGCTTCTATGTACAGCAAGAATTCCCGCAGTTTTTCATCAGACCCCACCCAAAACAAACAAATGTCGTCCAGGAATCTGTTTTATTGTACCTGACAGTTCCTAAATTCTGATTCCAAAATAAACTTCTTTTCCCACCAAGCTAGTACCATGTTGGCTTATGTGGGGGCACAATTGTCCCCCATTGCTACGCCTTTAATTTGGTGGAAAAATTCTCCCCCAAAGAAAATAGTTATTGTACAAGACTAACAACATCAAGTGCAAAACCACATGTAAATCACTGGAAGAGGTATTTCGTTTCTCAGCCAAAACTGCTTCCAACCATTCAAGGCCCGTGGTATGGGGAATAACAGAGAAGAGATCCTTAATGTCTATGGTTACAAAAGTCACCTGCTGATAGTTAACACTAAGGTCATTTCCCTTCAGAAATCATAGGATGGTTTAAATATGCTGCTTTTACTTATAAAAAAAAAGATCTTTTAATGAGTTATTATGATTCATTTCTATTTACCAAGAATATCTGTTGAGAGTTTCCTAATACTGAATGTGTGACAGACCTTTTCAATGTGGAACTTTGAGGAACATGAACTTTTTAAGACCGCAAATGAGGTACGTTCCTCATAATGAGGTACGCTTGAGAAGTATGGTTGTTTTATATTTTAGGTAAGTGACCTGAGGCTAGTTTCTTTCACTACTTGGGAAGGAGTATGATTTTACTTTTAGCTGATTGTGTAATGCCTGTGTTTTGCTTAGTTTTCCTTTATTTTCTCCTTTCTGAGCAAAAGAGCAAAAGGACATATGGCTAATGTGTTAACACAAAAGAGTTATTTTTTTCCTCTTCTTTCAGCCTTGTTATCTTCACAGTTTAGTTGCTGAATCTGAGTGAGTGCCACCATGAAAGTTTGTGTTTCTTACACCTCTTGGGGGGGGGTGGCAGGGGAGCACACTTTCTTTTTTCTGGCTGGCCCTTCTAGTGCTTTGTGGATGCCTTTTTAAAAGTTGAGCATCCCTGTGTCATGTTTATGGGTTACAATGCTAGATGCATTGTAAGCCATTTTCTTAAGGTTGATGAGTTTTATGATCAGCATTCCGAGTAGCTTGTGATTATGGAGTTTTAACATTGTATATTCATGCTGTATAGATATCCTGTCCTTGTTATGAAGTAGTTGCCTGTATGCCCCTTTGATCTAGAGATATATTGGCGTGAATCTTGAGCTCCTTGTAAGGTTACTCCAGTAAATTTGTTCTACAAACAACCAGGCAAGGTGTGAGCTAACAATTTTAACTTTAATAATTCAGGTTCATTTTAGAGTCTGAGAGCCTTGCTGAAAACAGAGATACCAGCCCCCCACTCTTTTAGATAGACCTGGATTTTGTTTGCCATTGGGCTCATGGTGGCTAGGTCATCTACACAGGCCATTCATGCTTGGCCTGAAAAAAGCCGTGTTGGGTGTATTGGGTAATACCATCTGTGTATCAGACAGGATTGAGATGGATTAAAATACAGCAGACCTTAATAATGGAAACTGCGTATTGGGATAAAGACCTTCACCTCAGTGGTAAGGTAGGGAGGAGCTGGAGCTTGTTCAGAAAGTTGAAATGTGCCAACTGTATGTAGCTGGTCATATCTCATACATTTTGACACCTCAAAAAAGGTTTATAGTGGGTTTTAGGATATGAAAAATTTATAAATGATTGTAAATCTCACAGAGAGGTAGTATTTGATGGGACGGCAGTAGAACTTTCCTTTTCTGTACACCTTACCTTTTCATCTGTACTTGTTTGGAGTGTGTCGGTATAGCAGGTATATGCATGCTTGTTCAAAGTGTCCAGTTTCATACTTATGGTAATGTTACCATGTTGTTTACTGCTTTGCAATGTCTAGTAGCCTTTTGTATGGGACAGAGACCTGTGGATGACAATTTCCTGAAAAGGATGAACTGGCTATTAGTTGCTTAATCCTCCCTTCCTCCACACTTGAGAATTTAGTTTCTCTACACATAAGCTGTCTTACCTTTGCTGAAGCAGGTTGCTGTATGCCGTCATAAACTTAACTCCGTTTCATTACAGCCCTTTTGTCACAAGACACTTAGAAAAAAAAAAAAAAGATAACATTTAAAGAAATATTAAAGGTTAAAATTCAGCTAAAGTATATACTAAATAATATAAATGTAAATACATTACTATTTTCTTTCATTAATATAAATGTCAGTTTTGCGTTGCTATAGAAGAAATAAAGTAAACATAAAAACAAAATCAAAATCAATATATGAAGATCATAACAAAGGTATTTAAGAAAAACAATTGCTGTGAGGTAGTAGTAATTTAAGGTTAAATAAGATGACAGTGTATCCATCGGCCCTGTAACATGAAGATTAAGGGTCAGGATTACCAGCTGGTAAACCTGGGTTCAAAACCTGGTTTGGGTACAACTTGGCAGCAACAGGATTGTCAAACTACTTCCTTAATATGCCACGAGAACCGGGGCCTACCCATAGAGCCGATGTGAGTAGTTTTCGTCTTGAAGGCTTCTAACTTACTTAAGCTCACAGCGTAAAGATGTTAACAAGAATTATGAAAAAGTACAGGCAGCAGCAGTCTGCTACAGTAATTCAGTAAAAACTGTTGTGAAGCCAGCAAATAAATGAAAATGTAATTCTATGACAGCAAGTTGCTAACATCACTGGAAATTTGGTCTTATGGCTATGATGCTCACTGTGAAGTGCTGTTTGTCTTGTCTCTCTAAGTATTCTTTCGTTTATTGTATAATGGGGTAATACCTTTGATTTTCCATATTTTCTCTGCTTTATCCGTTATTCGGTCAACTTAGGTTTAGTTTCACCATCTGTCATGCTCCAAAGAGCTTTTCTTGTTTTAAAAGTTTGTAATCTTTCCCCTTGCTAGTAGCCCATTAGTGCTACAAATCTACCATTGTTATCTTTTTTTATTCTCACTATCAATATTGGAGCTTCTCTTGAAGGTTGATTTAATTTTGAGATATGCATGAAGTGAGTGGTTATAGAGTTAAAATAGGCATAGGTAGTAGGTGGGTTGGGTGAGTGAGTTTATACTCAGAAGATGAGTGAGTTTATAATTAGAAGCATCTGATAGCATCACTATACTTTTAACTGTGCAATATGCATGGTTCAGAGTTACTGAAAGTTCAGTATTGCTCAGTACATTTCACAATGTATTACATTTAGAAAGCGAAAAGTGACACAGAAAATATATTGTTTTGTTTAGAAATGTACTTTATTTTATATAATATTACATTGTTCCTCTGCAAAATGTGGGGTTTATTGAATGAAGATGAGTGGTTGAATGCAGTTGGTGATGCATAGTAGTTTAACAGTATACTGCCTGTTTGCATATGCATCTTTCTGTATGTATTGTAATGCATATGTATGTCTGCTTACATGTATACATAGCCTGCTTTTTGTGTAGAGTCAAATTTACTCTTTAATAATGGAAATACTATGTTTGAATTATTTTTTTTTAAATTTTTAAATTTATTTATTTTCAGTTAGATTACCGGGGAAGTCCACTGGGCCTGAAGGACCCTTTAATTGTTTAAATTAACATTTATGTTTGTGATGAATGATCACTAAATTGTCATTGTTTATTGACAAGAGTAAACAAGTATTTTTAGATGGCAGGGGAGAAGACCCTTGCTGGTGCTTTTCCATTAATCTGAAGTTTTGTATTCATTTTGTTGCCAGTAAATTCAAGGGACATTTTATAATTCTAGCTATCTGATACTCCGTTATCCTTCTACAGCTCTGTTTCTTAACTGTAGTAGAAAAGGGCTGCATTCGTGTTTGTGATGTGAGGCTTATGGCTGCACAGATTTTCCTTTATGAAGAGTTGTTCTGACCTTAAGACTTAGTAAATATACTCTTTGCTGTTGAATATCGACTACAGTGTACTCTTATGTCAGAGGTTTCAGAGGACGTATTAAAAAGTTAAACTAGAGCATTTTAAGAAAAATAAAAATTTGGATTTTGGTATGGTGGAGGGAAGGCGTGTAGTTTTTGATTACCTTCCTTTGAACCTGAATAAACAGATGACATTGGCAGGGTTAAGTCTAGCAAATATTGTTGTGTTGCATCTAAGCTCTACGTTTCTTTGTTATGTGTGCAATAGTTTTCACCTGTGATCTGTAGCCATATTGTTTTGAAGAGTAAGCGCCACCATCTTTGCTACTGCAGAAGAGTCCAATAAACCAGGAGAATATTGGAACTCAAATCACGCAAACTGAGCTTTCCTGTAGCCCTGTTACGTTGTCAACTGTATGATATAGTGAAGACTTTTATAATTTCCTTACTTTAGACTCTTGGAGAGATGTTTATTGCCCTGTCCTTTACATTGTAAAACTACTGTATTGTCTGCCTGTAGAGGTTCATGGAGTCATCAGTGTACTAAGCTGTATCCTTTTATGTAATGAACTTCTTGTTATTGTTTCAGTTCTACTGAATCCTGCAGAAACCTCTACAATAAAAGATTTCATGTGGGGCTCACACCATATAAGTTGGTTTAAGAAGCTGTGGAAGTCTGCATTAGTCCATACCTCTAAATTACCTTGCTTCTCTGGCAACTTTTTTTCAAACATCTTTGAGATTATTACATGCACAAAAATTACACAAGTTGAATCCCTTAATAGAAAAGAAAAAAAAAACATAACATTTCCATAAATCCTTTATTTTTTAAAGATGTAAGTTCACTCCATTGTTGCTTGAATTACTGAATGCTCACTCCTGAATGTTGTTCTGCATATGTTGTTCCTACAAATTCCATGTATTTCTAGATAATTTGTTTCTTTCCTTTTTCTAAAAATCCCACCCTCCAGTTCTTTTGTCTCCTTTACAATATTCAGTTACTGTTGGTTAAGATTCCAATTTCATTTTCTAATAATTGCATTGGTTTTGCAACCAGTATTATTAAATTTAGTAAGGCGGTAATTTGACTAGGCATTTCATATCCTATGTCCTAGCTCAAAAGAATAATTTCCTTATTTACGACTATTTGCTTTCCCAACACTTCTGACAAATTACTCTGTAGAGAATTTTTAAAATCTGTTAACTTATGTTCCACAAAAAAAAAAAAAAAAAAAAACATGTTTCCAGTTATCTCTCTGTGTCATCACACCTCCAGCATGTGGCTGCCTGGGTGTATAAAAATACCTTTTCAAATACTTCAGTGCAGAAATACTACACTATCTGAACTTGGGAGACCTACAGATGCCCTTCCATTGTCCATTTGTAAATTGCCTTTCCATTCTCTTAATCTTTTCTAACCTCCTCTGATTGATTCTTACAGTTATTGTGCAGTACAGTAAACTCTGTTAACCGGAACTTAAGCAGCCGGCAAAAAAAAAAAATCAAAAAATACAGTACAATTTTCATTTGTTGCACTTTCTGTCCCCCCCCCCCCTGCAGAAACATACCGTACGTTTTTATAGTTTTTAAAGGAAGATAGGAATAGATCCCCTCTCTCCCCAACCTGAGAACAAGTCAAACCAAACAAAAATAGTATAGGGTGCAGTATAGGGTACAGTATTGGTCAAACCTGTTTTTAATAGTAACTTTCAAACAACCAGAAAATACAGTTATCTGGCATCTACCAATCCCCATGGGTGTCAGTTAACTGAGAGTTTACTTTATTTTATAGGACCTATTAATTATCACTTTTGACACCAGCGTCTGTTGTAGACTCTGTCTCCTTGGCAGCTGTAAACCTCCTATGCATTTCAGGATGCTTCATCTTCCTTTCTCTTTCTCATAGACCAGCCACCACATAAAGCACAATATTTTTTTCATTATGGTCAATCACTGCTGCAACAGCCTTAGGTGCACAGGTTATGCTCTGTACAGGATATAACAGCCAACCAACTTCCACAGTTTCAGAGCACTTGCCTAGGCAGTCATTCAGCTCGTTTTGTGGTTGCTAAAGGTTGTGCTTTTTGCTGTGATTTGTTTGAGGAAAAAGTTACTTTTGCTATTTTTCTATTTTACAGACTTCTGCTGGCAAATGAGCAAAATTTTTGGCTTGACCATGGAACAACTTACTGATTCCTTGGGTGGTGGTGCTTCCAGACCCAAAAAGAGAAAGATGGTCAGGCAGTCTTTGCCAACTCCACAGACTGATACTTTGCCTCAGTCACAGGAGGTTGTCTGTCCTGTGGCCAAAGGTGGTTCTTCAGACCACACATCTTTTTCTTGGATCCCTCTTGTGAAGTCCATACAACCGCCATGGACTAGATGTTAGACATCCTCTGCAGCTGTTGAATTCACTTTGGTGGTCAAAGGAGAACTACTTTTATCAGTCCTGGAAGAAAGAGCAGGAAAACTGCCTTTACTTATCCAGAATGTTGTGTCTGCTCCAGAGAAAGCTGTTCCTAACAATCCTAAGCCCATTTCTTCAGAACTTTCTGTCAAAAAGAAACGGAAAGCTAAACGTATGTCTTCTCCTGTACCTGCTTCACTGGACAGGAACTATTTATTAGGTTCGTCTCGGGACTTTGTTCAGTATCATGAGTAACCTGCTGTGTTAGTTTCTGGTAAGAGAAAAAGGGATTTCTCTTTTCTTGAAAAGGTTCAAGATTTTGAATCTTTGGGGGATTGTGAAGGGACAGAGAGAGTCTCTGCCCCTCGGGTTTTTAATTCAGACATTGAAGAATGTGTTGTCTGATTTTCCTGAGTGTTTCTCTTTCTCTGAGACAATTTTCCGAATGCATCAGTGTTTTCAATGGGAGAACAGTGAGGTCTTTTAGCCCCTTAGAAAATAAATAAGTTTTGTTACAAATGGAATTTACTGAACCATCTCCTATTCCTCTTGTCTTGTCAGCTCTAGAGGAATCGTTTGTTAGTAACTTTCATGACTTTCAGCTTGCTGCCCCTTAAAAAAATAGCAGATTGTATAAAGTTCCTCAATATTTCTAGTCTGTATGCACTAACCCTAGACCTAACCCAGCAGCTATAGCTTTAGTGAATTCATCTGCAGCCATAGGTTTTGTTAATTTGAATACCCGTTTTTCTGATAAAGATGGAAAGGCATTTGATAAGTTTGGGAAAAGCATGTGCTTCTGGAACTTTGATTTTTTTAGAATTCTCAGTTGTTATGCCCACATTTTGAAGTTTATCATGTCTAATCATGGAAGTAAAAAGAATGTTTTAGCTTCAATTGCCCCTTGGATGGAAAATGTGCTTTGTGTAATTTACTTTCGTCTGTTTCTCCGGTCACTACTCATTGCTTAAAATGTGTTTATGACTCCATTGATTCTGCTTGCAGGCATCTGCCACTGGAACTGTTTTAAGGAGGATTGCCTGATTTCCATTGTCAAAACCTCCCTGATGATAATAAGAATATAATTTTAAACTCTACCTTTGGTAAAGATTTAGTTTTTGGTCCTTCTGCTGCAAATGTAATGAAAATGTGATTAAAGAGAAACGCTGATATGGGAAGCTTCTCAGATTTTTCATCCCTTCTCCAAATTTTCAGAGAGTTTTCCTGCGCCCTCATATAACTTTGCCAAAAAAAAACAACTAAATAAATTGTCTCTGCAGAGTACTGATAAACAGACATTTAAAAAAACATTGGCAGCGAGGTTCCAATAAGAAATCTGGAATCACTGAGAACAAAGGGCACTCAAATAAGTCCTAATGACTACATGAGCGTCTCTGCCCCCCCCCCCCGGCAGACCCTTAGTCCTTCCAAAAACTCTAAATTTCCATTTTGTTTTCTTTAACAGAAGGCTACATATGGTAGTGGGTGGATCTTCCTCCTTTTCAGGGAGTTCCTCTTCACCCTCAACCAGTCTGTCCCCCCCTTCTACATCACTTGCTGTATCGGAGAGTAATAGTCTATTCTCTCTCCCCTGTGATGGGAAGATTATTCAAGAATCTTTCTGGTGCTGAAGAAAGAGAGTTCTGGAGACCATTGTTGAATCTTTCTGTCCTAAACCAGGTTGTGGTAGTGTTCAGGTTCAGTATGCTTTCACTTCACAGTCTGTTACCCCTTCTGCCTCATTTGAGTTTTTTTAGTAACTCTGGAATTAAAAGGTACATATCCTCACCTTCTATTCATCCAGATTTCAGATGTTTCCTAAGGTTTTATATGTCTAGATTACATTAGTTCTCTGTTTACTCTTCTTGCTATCTACTGCTCCAAGAGTGTACACAAAGTGTCTAGCCCCAGTTGTAGTACACTGCAGACTAGAAGGTATACACATTTTCCCATATTTAGATGACTTGCTTATCTTTTTCAAAGAGTCTGGGTTCTCTTACACAGGCTGGGTTTCTAAGAGAATATTCAGCAGTCTTTTCTGACTCCTTTCAAGATTGTTTTTTGGGGGTGCCTGCTGGATACTTCAGAACCAAGATCTTTAGATTTATGTTTAGATTTGTTCCAGGGAATTTCCACTCAGACTTTTGTCTCAATTGGGGAAATCTTCAGGATTTTGCATCTCATGGCATTTGTGATTCTCATGATACCTGTTGCAAGACCACATGTGAAAGATGCAGCGATATCTCAAAATTTGTATGGTCCCAGCATTTACAGCCATTGTCTTTTCAAAATTTTGTTCTGGGATTTGTAAAAAAAAAAGATTATGTGCTCGGAATCTTGGTCTCCATTCTCCCCTTTGACTCCAAAGCAGTCAGTTACTTCACATGCTTCAGTCTTTATTTGGAGAGCAGTTCCTCTAGGTGTCTAAGTCCAGGATCTATGGGACAAAAAGACAACAAAACAGTTAAGTGGTACATAAACAAGCAAGGGGGAACCAGATCTTGCTCCCTATTTAGATGGACTATGCTGGCATATAATATAGCATTACAGCACAATCTCACTCTCTAGACCTCTTGCATACCATTGGAGCTAAATTGTCTGGTAGACAAGTTGAGCAATACTGAGGCAGACTCTCACAAATGGAGGAAAATAGATCAGGGGTCTTGCAGAATTTGATCCATCTGTTGGGAAACGTTAGACAGAACTTCTTGCCTCCTCTGTAAACAATCAATTAGTAAAGTTATTTTCCAGGATTCTATGCAAAAGGTCTGGAGAACAGATGCATTTTTTCTTTTCTTTGGTCAGAAATGTTCCTGTATGTATTTCCATTGATTTTAAAGGCACTTCTGAAGATTCAGAAAGAATTCCAAAGTTCATTGTGGTGACTGCCTTTTGTCCCAGGCAACAGTGGTTCTGGCAATAGTGGTTCTCCCTTGTTATGGACTAAGCCAAGGCCAGTTACCACAATCTTACTCACAGACTGGATCTACTCACACAACAACAGGGGTCTTTGTTACATTCCAATCCCAAACAATTTCATTTGACTGCCCGGATGACAGGTCAGCAGATATTAATGGAGACAAGAAAGCCTGAAACTAAACAATCTTACATTAACAAATGTGAGTTATTTTCTAGTGGATGCCAGCAAAACAACCGACAACCATTCAGGGATAGTGTTCCTGTGGTTTTAGAATATTTGTGTGAGTTACATTCCTTGACTTGTCTTACATCTCAGTCAAGGTTCATTTGTTAGCCATTTCAACATGTTTTTCCATGGATTTTTCTCTTTCAATGTAGCCTCATGTTCAGATGTTTTTGAAACTGTTTTTTCATAGGAGGCTTCCTATGAAGTCTGTGACTATTTTGGGGGATCTTCATTTTTTTGTTAGAGATGCTAACATTTGCTCCATCACTCGAGTTTCTTAACATGGAAAAGCTATTTTATTTTTTGCATTGACTTCTGCAGGAAGACTATCCCATTTTCCACAGAGAGCTTGTTTTTAGAGAACTGCTCCTACTATTTATAGCACACGTGGTATTTTAAGCTAATCTATCATTTTCACTATTTTCTTTCCAGAACCTAAACATGAGGGAGAAAGGATACTTCATACCTTGGATGTGCACAAACAAATTTGACAGGGCAAAATCTTTCAGAACTTCTGATCAGTTGTTTATTTCTTCTAAAGATAAGAAGTGACAACACATGTCAAAACAGACTATTTCCAAATGGTTGTCACATGCATTTACCTTTAATTATGCCCACCACAACAAAACTATTCCAGGCAGTCAATGCTCATTCTTCCAGGGCATTGTTTCTTCTGTGGCTTTATGGAAAGTGTGGAATTCTAGAAGTATTAAAGATGCAGCTCGTGTATGCATACTTTTACAAAGCGCTACAAACTAGATTCTTTGTCCAAGTCAGGGAAAAGCTTTAGCAGGACCATTCTCCAGGAGATTGTGGTCCCTACTCCTTTCTCTTATCATTTCTTTTAAGCTGTGACAATCTAGCCATAAAGCTTAAGCTACTGCAGTAGTGATCATAATGATAAACATAGCATAGTTTTATAAGTAAACTTGCCATTACAGTAGATGTTTGAAAAGTCACTCCTGCAGTAACCACTCCATCCCTCCACCCCCCCCCTTCCCCTTTGTTTGTTTCTATGTTTTTATGCCAGGGTGTGGACTTGGTCTTTGTTTTCTTTTGTAGCAATGTCCTCTTGGAGCTTAGCTTCCCTTTCTGTGTTGGCATGAAAGCTCTGATGGACTTGACATCCACACTAGTTTTTTATTGGATCAGTTGGAGCTGACTGACAACGTGTGTGTGGAAGGTGCCTTGAAGCTTTGGAAGTTGGAATGTTGTTATATGCTGTGCAGCAGCGATCATGCAAACATTTACTGTTATGGTAAGTTTACTTACACAGTCAAAGTTAGTTGGCTTTATATATCTTCAGTTGTCTCTCCCACATGTACCTATCTATTCAGATACTATCTTAAACAACCATTTGTATGTTGTATTGCAGTTAACTCGAGCTGCCTGTCTGTTTTGCTTACAATGCTACATTTCATGCATGCATTTTTTTTAATCCCTTCAGTGAAACTTTGTACTCTCAATGTACCACTGTTTCTCTACTTATAAGTTTCAGTATTCTCAGTGCCAGCACTGCACAAGTGGTGATCCACTTTGGGTTTCTTATCGACTAGGCCAAGTGATGGTGTCACAGTAATTTGAAAAATATTCATTATTTTCCTTTCTTTGGTAGTTGTTCACTTTGTCCATTTTCAGACCACCTGTCAAGTGATGTTCATCCAAATACTGACCCAGAGATTGGTAGCATTGCCCTGATAGCCAGAAGACTGAAATTGCTCATGCTGTGGCTTGAAACATGAAAAGTAAAACTCATTCCATACGCAGTTGGCTTGACATCTATTAAGTACATATTCTGTCAGCCTCAGAGCCTTGGATGAATCAAACTGATAAATTCCAAAATCACTTGTTCTAGGTATTGTATTTACAAAGCTAACAGAACTTAAAGTGGAAGTGGAGACGTTTCAGCATTGTATAAAGGCAGAGTGAACTGGAGACGTTTCAGCATTGTATAAAGGCAGAGTGAACTGTCTCCTTTCTAAAGTTCTGATGAATTCTATGTAGTGCTGTTCCATGCTGGTTAACTTAAGGATTAACTTAGTTAACCATAAAAGTAAAATCACACAATTAATTTAATTTTTATATGGTGAATTCATTTCTGAACAAACCTTCATTTGCTGGGAAATTCCAGTCCACACTACCTATTTCATTTTTATTAATGTTTACTACAAATAGACTGATGGCTATGTTCACCCATCAGCTTAACAGTATGGGCTCAGTCAAATGATATCTCTTCTGACTATTTCTGACGAAATTTTGTCATAATGATAATGTTGACTGGGTTCTGACCATTATCTCCTTAGCATTGTGCCAGATGGAGTCATCATAGTAAAACCATTACTTGCCAACTTTCTAAGCATGGAAGCATTCTGTATACCCAGAGACCCAGGAGTGTGCTACATTGGGGAGTTGGAAAAAAATGTGAACTTTACTCCTTTAGCAACACTAGCTGAGAAATAGTTTTCTTCTTTAAGGTGTTTTGAGCCATTAAACTTAGCGGATGAACAGTGTCAAACTCTGAATCTTCCAACCTGCATGGAGATGGGAACAAGTGCTAACATGGTTTCAGAAGCTGGGTTAAGTCCAGGTGTTCGGTCCTGTGGTCCTCGTCATTCTCGTCTTGTGACCCGTTGCTCATATTATTTTAGGATTCAAAATTATAATTATTACAAATCTGACAGAAAACCATTTAATAGCCTTAAGGAAGAATGGATTATTTAAAAATGTCTCTGAACAGCAGCCTTCAATTACTTCTGAAATTAAAGACATTGTTTGCAAATTATCAAGTGAGGCTGGCTTTTGATCAATATGAAATCAGTGATTTGTGCAGCTGAGTCAAGATAATTACTACAACAGGTTAAAAACAAATACAGTTACAAAGCTGAGTAAATAAATTAAATTGAATAGCATGTATGCATCAGTGAGCTTAAAAGGCTTTTGGAGGTGTTTTGACCTGCTACTTCAGTCTAATTATAAAACCTTCCCCTTTAACCCTACTTATGTGATAAGTTGCTAATCCATTCTGCTTGTACAACATTTTCATGACTTCACAAATGAAGCTAGGCCCATATTTGTATTCTTTTTTTTAATCCTCTCTTCTATGACTGTCCACCTTTCCCCATGCATTTAGTTTCTTTGAGTACATTGCACATACATCTACACAAACGAGGGTCCTCTGCCATGGATACTCTTCCACTGCATTTTTGATAATTGCAGAAAAGTCTGCCGTTTATCCAGTTTTATTGCCATCAGTCATTTTTATTGTCATCAATCACTCTCTTAAAGAAGATTATGTCTCTGCTGTTTGGAAGCGGACATTCACTGTGTTATAAACTGATGACCCTTCTGATACTTTTGGCAAATTTCTTCCATACTGGATTAAAATGAGAAAAATCTGTGCAGATGCTGCATCACCTCAGACTTTTTAAAGCAGGGTACAGAGATTACTTTTCTGGACGTTGTTAATTACATCTACAGCCTGTTGTGTTGCTGTATGTTGGTAGGTACACTCTTCTTGAACTCTTTTGGAAATATTTCGCACTTTGTCACTGTAAGCTGAAGCAGATACTTAAAGACCATAATTTCACTTAATTTACTAAGAAAGGACCTTTTAGCTGTCCCTGACAACAAAAGAGGTTAGATGGAACAGAGTTGTCTTTCATTTTTTGCCAGCCAACCGAGGAGTTCCTCAGGGCTTTGTATTAGGCCAACTTCTGTTCCTAATACTTGTGAATGACCTTCTTAACCACTCTGGGGATTTACTGCTTGTTTAATACACAGATGATGATGGTATTGTATTAACCGACCTTACTCTTGACTCCTAATTTAAGGATACAGTTTTGCTTTCACTCACTCTGCCATTGGCTTAACCCAGTGAATGCCTCTGAAACCAAGTTGAGTTTATTCTACTTCAAGAACTTCTGGGTTTTTGCTTCTGTCTCTCTCTCTCACTGTCAGTGTTGTGGATGTTAATGACAGTGTAACATCTTCACATTTATCTCTTTTTTTTTTATCTCTTTTGTCAGTTAAAGAAATCGGATCCACTGAGTTTGTTAGCTGTATAAGTTGTGGTCAGTTAAAATTTGACAAATGTATATTATGTGGTGATTGTATAGTCAAGACACATTTTTGATTATTTCTAAACAGTGTGTGTGTCTGTGTGTGTGTGTTGCTCATCCTGATGCCAGGATATCCATCCCCATCTTTTACAGTTTGAGGGACTAGTCAGATTGATCTTTTGTTTGGAAAGCTAGTTAGTATTTCACAATCAGAAAATAAACTTGGCTTTCCCTTTGTTGACTATATTACTATTAAGTACTGAACGCATCTCCCCCATCAGTTTGGCTATATCCCCGAAAGAAGCCTTTACTTCTAAAGTAAAAGTGTGTTTAGCTACATTGGAAATGTCAGTGTGATATTACCTGAACCATCACCTAGGCTTTCTTTTCTTTCCAAATGATCTTCAGCTGTCACTTGTAGTAATAGTCAAATCTTGACCTGAACATTCTATCTTTACTAGCCGGCTCTACATTAATGTTGCTTTTCATATTTGCCATGTCCCTGTTTTTCATTCTGATGGCTGTAGTCTTCCTCAGTCTCCTTCAGTGTATGTTTCTTCATCTTTGTAGCTCACCTGTGTTTTAAAACTGTTTGAGTATTTGCTGTTGAATTTCATCTCCTGTTCATATTGCAGATTAATCAGTACTGTTTTATGAGAAGTTTAAATTGTGCTTTCTCTACAGTGTGCTGTGTAGTGCATGTATTTTGTATTGCATTGTTTTCCAGTTTTATTTTTTTAGTGTTATTTTACTGTACTTTATTCAAATATGTTGATTGCCTTGTGGGCTTATTGTGTAGGTCAAGTTCACAGAGTATGGAATCATTCCATGTTACATTTTTTTCTCTGTTAGTTTAGTGGCACATTTAATAAATATGTTTTAAAAATAATTTATTTATTTATTTCCAGTTTGGTGACAGGGGAGGTCTACTTGGCTCAAAGAGCCCGTTTTCAGTGGAGGCCCAGGGATAAAAGCTCCATAGTACAAAGTATATACTACATAATTCAGAATACATAGTACAAAGTAAAAGCTACATAATTCAAAGTTAACAAAATACAGTACACAGTTGCAAAAAGGTGCTGTAAACAACTTGTAAGCGTTCAATAGCAAACTAAGAACAGTTGAACTGCAACATATGTACGATATACAGTACATATTTACATGTTTGTAGGTTGAGAACAGTAGTAGAGAGTAGAATTTGTTCATAGGTTAGAAATGTCAGATATTGATCTGAAAGTAGTTATCAAGGGATAGATCCCTGGTAAGTAAGGAAAAATGGGACTTTGACTGTGATAAAAGTGATCATGCGTTAAGGAAGTTAGGTAGTTAGAGTGCAATTGCACTTCCAACTATGGGAGAGATAGGAATGGAGCTGGGTTTTGAAGAGTTCAAAGTTTTCAGAGATTCTTAGAGATGGAGGGAGAGAGTTCCATTTTTTGGCTAAGGTAAAGGATAGAAGTAGCTGCCCAGTGGGACGATTTGGTTTATATATGGAGATTAGGTTTTGGTGGGCAGATCTTAGGGGTCTGTGAGGGCTGTATGAAGGTAAGATGTTAGCAAGTGCTGGACATGTATTGGGTTTGAAAATAAACTTGTGGGCTGTGCAGAGCTGGAGGTAGTCCAGGTAATTGGGAAGTTCTATCCATTGCAGCTGGTGGAGAGGTATACAGTGGCGAGTAGAGTATTTGGATGAAGTTGAGAACTTTGAGATTTTATTGTAGCAGGTTTCCAGTTTAGAAGAGTCTGAGGAAGATGGGTTGCTTAGTCAGGGAGCACCATACATCAGGGAGGGTAGTAAATAGGTTGAGGAAAGGGTCTGTTTAGTTGAGGGGGAGAGGAAGTGTGAGTTTCTGTATAGCATGCCAAGTTTCTGATGGGTTTTCTTAATATTTAGTTGAATATGGGTATCCAATTTTAGTTGCTCGTCAATGGTAAACCCAAGAGGTATTGCAAAAGGAGCAATTTCTATAGTGGAGTTAGCATGGCTGGTAATTTTGAAGGAGGTTTTGTCAAGAGGGATAGATTTTGAGGGTCTATATTATAACATCGAAGTTTAAAAACATTGAATGTTATAATATCGAACCCATTCAATCGAAACGCCAGAAAACCGAACAGTCAGAATAGCAATTTTTTTCCCAGGGAAAAAATTTGCTGTTCCGACAAACATACACACAACTCGCACACCAAAATAAATAAATCCACACACATACACTTCACAAAACCCTACACTAAACCAGAGATACACCACTAGCTATCCACTTACCTTAACCCAACCCTAACGTCCCTAACTATCGCACACTCACCTTACCCGCTCCCTAACCCTAACTCACCTACCCCAACCTAAGCCTCACGTCCATACAATCGCAGATTTACCTGACCCGCGCCCTAACCATAACTCGCCTAACGCATGCCCAGTCGCACACTTACCTTAACCTGGTCCGTAACCATCGCTCCACAGTTGAGGAAATAGTGAAGCTACAGAAACGGCCCACTGAATACTTTCCCTAGGAAAGTATTTGGTGTTCTGCAGCTTCGCTATTTCAAGCATTCACTCTACCTGGTTTGATATTATAACATTCAATGTTTTTAGTCTTAGATGTTATAATATAGACCCGATTTTGATGGGGAGAATAGAAGGATTTTAGATTTGTTGGTATTTAGGAAGAGATGATTTTGAAGCATCCAGTTCTCAGTAGTTGAGAAAGCAGATTGAGTTTTAGTTTGGAGCTCAAGGAGGTTAGAGGCAGAACAGACTAGTGTTGAGTCATCTGCATATTGTACTATTCTGGTGTTGGGAAATGATGTGTGGAAGTCATTAATGAAAAATATTAAAGAGCATAGTGCCAAGTATGGATCCCTGGGGTACCCCGGTTGGGGTTGGAAGGAAGGCAGAGGTACCAGTTTTCCATTTCACAGCTTGGGATCTATCAGAGAGGTAGTTGCTAAACCAGGTAATGGTGTTTTGTGAGAGGTTAAGTTTAGAAAGGTGGGTAAGAAGGTGGATATGGGAGACTGTATCAAAAGCTTTGGAGAGGTCGAGTAGGACTGTGGATACTAGATTGCCAGAGTCACGGGCATGATTTACTATGTCTAGAAATGAAAGAAGAGCTGTTACTGTGCTATGGCCAGGATGAAACCCATGTTGTGTTGGGGTGAGGAGTTGGTTATTTGTAAGGAATGGCATTAGCTGGAGGTGGATACATTTCTCAAGAACTTTTGAAATAGAAGATAGAATTGCATTGGGTCGGAAGTTGGAGAAGTTATTGTTTTTGCTCCCTTTGTGGAGGGGTAGGATAAAGGCGGTATGCCATAGTTTAGGGACATATGATTCCTGTATGGATCTGTTGATGAGTTTACTAATGGGAATGGCAATGCTGTCTACTGCTAGTTTTAGAAAGATAGAGGGGATGTTGTCAGGGGCATTGGAGCAAATCTTAAGTTTAGAGAGAAGATTTTTATGTATGATGTGGGGATGGGTTTGAGATGAGAAGTAGGAGGAGTGTTTAGGATGTAAGATTGGGGAGAGGATTTGAGATGGGGGGAGGAGTTGTTAGGGAAGGTTTTGGTAAGTTCTGCTATCGAGTTAGTAAAGAATGAATTGAACAGTGTAGCTATTTCTGTGCAGGTTTGCTAGTGTCGGGGCAAGGGTTGTTTTTGGTGCCTGGATTAAGAAGGGAGTTGATGGATTTCCAGAGTTGTTTGGGGTTTGTGGAATGAGTAGTCTGGAGTTTGATATAGTATATTTTTTTATCCTGTGTAATACGTTTTTTTTTGCTAAGTTGCCGAGTTGTTTATATTTAAGAAGGGTGTCAGGGTGCTGCTTATGATGGTAGAGTTTCCAGGTCTTGTCCCTTTGTTGCATGAGTGTTTTCGTAGCTTTAGTAAGCCAGGGGGCAGAATTGTTTTTTATACGTTTTATTCTTCGAGGGGCTTGGGAGTTAAGGGTATCCAAGAAGGTTGAGTTGAGGAATTCAACGGCGTCATCTAGAGGAAGAGTTTTTAATTTGTCCCAATTTATCAGTTTGAGGGAGTTGGAGAAAGTTGTGGGGTTAATGTATGTGAGATTCCGAGTATGGATATATTGGTGTAGGTGAGGAGAGGAGGGGGTTGCTCTATGGATGAAGGCTGGCAAGTGATCACTAATGGAGTCTGGTAAGGTGCCAGTGTGGGAGATTTTATTTGGGTGGGAGGCAAGGAATCCAGTCCAGTATGGAGCCTAGGGGGTTATTTTTATTGGGTCTGGTAATAGCATTTCTGAGTCGAGTGAAATTACATAGATTGATTGAAATGGTGGGATTATTACCAGTGATCTTGTTCCAGTCAATGTTTACATCTCCTAGGATGCATGTCTCAAGGTTGATATTATTTGAGACCCAAAGAAGGATTTCCTCAAGTGTATTTGTATTGTTTCAAGGGGGGATATTGAGGGCTATAACACAAATGCTTTTATGGTTATTTAGTTTGATGTTTCCTATGACTAGTTCAGCATTGTTGAACTGAGGAATAGGATTTTGGTAGGGAGTAATGGAGAGTAGGCTAGAGTAGATTAAGGCTACTCCTCCACCCTTCTTTTTTAGGTGGTCATGTCTAAGAGCTTGAAACCCTGGGGGTAGGATTTCAAGAGTCCAAAATATTGGGTTTTAGCCATGTCTCAGAGACAGCTACTATGTCAGGTTGAGTATGGTATAGCCAAGCGTGGAAGCGGGCTATTTATGTTTCTTAGAATCTGGGTATTGATGGTCAGGAGCTTGATGTATTTAGGGTTGGTAATGGGGGACTTGGATTGCTGCTGCTAGTAGGTCCTGGGTTGGGGTGTATGTCTCCTGCTAGGAATAGGTAGTCAAAAGGGGAATGAGAGCAGGGGTTTGGATTTACTCCTGGAGTTTTGTGGCAGGTACAATAATGCTTTGGGAATATGATGTTTCATTGAGGAGGGTAGGACATTTAGTTTGAAGCAGAGAAGTGGGTTTGGATGAACAAGAGAGGGGGATATTGAGTGAAAGTGAGATGTGGTAGAGTGATGATGAGCATTTGGGGAGATGGTGGTGTGATGAGGGGATAGGAAAAAAGCGGGTAGTTTGCAGGAGGTACAGGAGGTGGTATGGTATAGTGGTATTAGAAGTAGTATGCTGAGGGAAGGGATGAGAAGGGTGTGAAAGGGCATGGTGAGATTTAGATATAAATGAATAGTTGGAGAACAGGGGTGCATGTACAGTTTTAGAAAAGAAAAAAACTTTAGCAACATTTCTTTCATTTTCACATAGTAAACATTTTAATAATTAAAGTTCACGTTGGTGTTATGTAAATTTAGCAGTTACTGCACTTTCTTAAATTTCATTCCTTCTCCTAAACATTATTGTTCTCACAATTTCCATTTGTTTCTATGTAATTTGGTCTTGTGTTTTATAAAGATCCCACTTCCATTTCTTTGGTTTAGTTTTTGATTTGCATTTTCTAGTAATTTTTTTGCAGCCAATAACATTAAACTTGGTAAGGCCTTACTATGTCCGGATAAGTCAGATCCTGTATCTAAACTTAGAATTATTTCCTTAGTTGCATCCATTTGCTTTCCCAACATTTCTGGCAAAGTATTCTGTAGGGAGTTTTTAAAATCTGGCAACTCGCTAGATTCCCCAAAATGTGTTCCCAATTGTCTCTTTCCCATCACACCTCCAGCATTTATTTGCCTGATGAAGAATTCTCTGAGGTCTGCTTGGGATATAAAAATACCTATGTAAACACTTCCAAGCAAAACTCCTAAACCTTAAAGACTTTCTTGCATACTTTGTACAAGTCTCCTCCCATTGTTCATTTATATAGTGCCTAACTGTTCTCTGTTCCCAATATTTTCTAATATCCTCAGATTGATTCTTATAATGATCCATGCAGTTTTTTATATACCCTAATAATTATCCCCTCCCATTGTTCATTTATATAGTGCCTAACTGTTCTCTGTTCCCAATATTTTCTAATATCCTCAGATTGATTCTTATAATGATCCATGCAGTTTTTTATATACCCTAATAATTATCCCCTTTTTAACTGCAACTTCTGTTCTAGCCACAAATAAAAACACTAGAAGACCTGATCTTTAATTTAGCAGCCCCCTGTCTCTTTTACTTTGTTTATACTCTATCTGTCCCTCGCAGGGAAGGTAGTATCTAATATGCAGTCCAGTCTTTTGCTTAGCCTCATTCCACTCTGTTACCTTTCCCTCTTTAGATATTTGGTCCAAAACCTCTGTTCCTTTGCTTACTTTCTCCAGTAAATTCCAGCCCCTTTTGCCTACTTTCTGTATCCCAACTTGCGGTCATTCATTTTGGTAAAATCTACTTTCTCCATTCCTGTGTTAGCTTAGTTCTTAGAATACTTTATGAATATAATATTTCCTGTGATTGCTGATATTCTTCTTGAGGACCTGCATCCACAATCCTGATTTCTCCTTACTTCTTGACCCCCATTTCAACATCATCCCTTTCCACTGATTTATAATCTTCTATTATTTTATATTCATGAGTCTTAATTGCATAGCTGTAAAATATCTCTTCAAATCAGGTAATCTCAAACCAGCTACTTTTATGGGAGAATCAACTTAATTCATACTCTCTTGTACTGCCAAATAAATTCCACCAGCTGTTTATTAATGGTCCCGATGGTTAATCAAAATACACTTGACCTGTATTTAAAACTAAGTGCTCACGTGCTTCCAGTTTCCTAATGTTTTATTACCTTTTGTGTGGTGTTTTCCCACATATCCTTAGCTACCATAGTAGATTCCTTAATAATTCATACACCTAAATGTTTAATTTTTACCATGCCTCTCCCCTCCATATGTATGGGCATTCCTCAACTAATTTTATGTGTGGATACATAGTTGACTGATTTAGCCTTTGTTTTATCTTCATTTATTTTATATCCTGAAATGACCTGAAGCTATCTTAAAATATTCCACAACACCGAGATATCCTTTTCAGAATTTATCATGTACAAAATAGTGTCCTCTGGGTATAAAACTAACTTCTCTTGATCATCATACTGGTTACATCATTGAATTTGAGACTTTCTTATTTCCTTTGCTAATGGCTCTAAATATAAAGCAAGTAACAAATGGGAAAGCGGACATCTTGGCATTCTTCCTCTGTTCAAGCACATCTTATCAGAGAGGAACAGTTATATTATGTTTATAGATTTGTAGTTCAGTACTAGGATGGCTGTCCCTGTGGGCCATTTTAAGTCTAGCCAATTTCCTTTTCGGTACTTGACTTACCCTTTCCCATTTGGTGTAAGATTGGCTTTACGTATCCTGTGATTGATAATTATATTACCTCTACTGAGAGTAACTGGGATTATGTTATAGATAATATCAGGGAACCCATACACAGGATAAATTATTTAGGCGTGGGCAGTCCTGGGGAAAAATTTTAAATTACCAATCCACAGATCAAGTTGCGCTTGAAAATGGAACAAGGATAAGCTTTGTTTTACGTGGATGGGGAGTCTTTTCCAGAGCAGTGGTATCCTTTGCAAGATGTACATCTCCCTCCAAACCATTCAGTTGAAGTTGGAAAAGAGGTTTAGATCCCTAGACTGAGTATTTCTGATGCTATTTGGCTTGCTGATTTGCAGTAGGTCAGTCAGTCTTGGGTCAGAGGGATGTTCTTCATCTTTCACTGTTGCAGTCATTACATTTGGGTTATCTGCTTGCAGGTAGCCCTCAGTTGGCCTAATTAACAAAGTCTTGGGTCCTGCGTCGGTTGCTGTCCCTTCTTCCATGACGTCAGGTCGTCAGGGGTGTAAAACATGCAGCCGACGCCATTACATCAGTCTTTCTTGCCGTGCGTTGCCCAAAGAAGAAGCAGTTCGCAAGTGCCGGTTGGCCGACTCCTGAAATTTTCATTTTCGAGTTTCAGATCCGAAGTCTTCAACTAAAGCTAAGTACCCCGTTGGGGAAACTTTATTTTTTTCTTGCTCCTTACCGATGTCAGTAAAAGTTAATAATTGCATTATTTGTGGAAAGCAAATACCTCATAAAGATTTTCATTCGTATTGTATTCCTTGCCTAGGCCCTGACCACGACCCACCTTGCTGTCGGTTTTGTGCTTTATTTAATCAGCGCACTATCCGTTGTCGGTATATTTTCGCCTCTAAATATTTCGGTTCTCTGTGTAATTATCCAGAAATGTCATCGGTTAGCTATCCGACTACCGGGATTCCGAAAGAACACAAAGATAAAGACAGAGACAGGCCGCCGAGGTCCAAAACTGCCGACGACACTTCTCCTAAGCCAGTTGCCAGTTCGCCAGTACTGAGTGAGACTCTTTCGCAGCCACTGATGCCCGCTACTTCTGATTCGCAGGCCTGTACTAAGACCCATTCAGAGTTCGGTATGCCGCGAGATGCTTCAACTATGGAATTCGCGGATGTGTCTACCTTGGATGGGTCTGGAGCCACTGTGCAGGCACCGGCTTCTGAGGGTGTATTCAGGCCTACGGACTTGCATATTAAACCGACGCCTCCTTCTTCTTCTCTTAGGCCTAAAGCTCAAACCATTCCTAAAAAAACACCCAGGCCACATGCTCAGGCCTCTATGCCTAAAAAACAAATGATAAGAATGGCTGAAGATCTAATAACTCTAATCAGGGGTAGCCAACCCCACTTTCTAAGAGGCCTAGGACTGAAGTGATTTATGAATCTTCTGACCAGGATTCTGTTTTTTCTGATTCTTCTGATGATCTGGATTTCCCCTCATCTACTTATGAAGATTCTGATGCAGAGGACGCCATTCCCTTTGCTTCCCCTCCAGAGGATTTTTCCTTTGGAGAAACCTTACATACTCTAAGGGAGCATTTCCACTGGGAAAGCCAGGATTTTTCTGATTCATAAAAGAGGCTTCGGGATTTCTTACTCCTACCTCAGCATAGGCCTTTAGCTATTCCTCCTGTGCTAGACATTGTTGATGATGCTTTTTCGGAATCTAGTTTGGACCCTGATTCCTTGCCTCCTGCTCCCAGAAAACCAGACCGCTAATACAGGGTTCCTGAGTCACACAAGTTTCATTTTAAAAATGCTATTGCGGATCCAGAGACTATTTCACAGGTGCCCAAGGGCATTAAGGCTTCTACTGCTAAAAATCCTACCCCATCTGATAGAGACTTCAGGGCGCTGGATAGATGGGGTAAGAAGGTTTACACTTATACAACCTTGGCCATTAGGGCTTTAAACTGCCAGTTTCATATGTTGAAGTATCAGCAACATGTTATTGGATTGCTTAAACAGAAAATGATGTTGATTCTGACTGTGTGGAAAATAAAGAATTACAGGATTTAATGCATTCTGCTGAACAAGTTGGAAAACATACTTTGCAATGTGGTTTTAATTCATTAGAGGCCTCTTGCAGGGCTGCTGTTACTGGGTCTGTGCTCAGAAGGCATGCTTGGCTTAAGGAGCAATCTTTGCCTGTTCATGTTAAAGCTAAATTGTTGGATTCTCCCTTAAATCAAGACCGCTTATTTGACAACAGGGCTGAGGAAGTTCTTAAAAAGATGGAAGATAAAGCTAAATCTATGCAAACTGTTAAAGATTTTTTACAAGTTCAGCCTCCTAGATTTAGTAGGCACTGGCCTTCTAAGAATTGGTCCTTTCTAGGTCTTCTCAAGCCAAACCCAGACACGGCAAAAAAAAACAGGTTTCAGTCCCAGGGGACACACAGCACTAAGCAGTGGGGGGCCTCAACTTCCAAATCTGGGAGTAATAAGACTCCCCTCTATGGTAAACTGTCCCAATGACTTCCTTTTAAAATTTCCAAGCACTTATCAACTGGGCATCTATTGTGGTGCGCAGTATCCTCAAGATAGGAGAACACGGATCACAAACTGCGCGCCGTGGCAGGGCTAGCCACTCGACGGTGTAAAATATGGCTCTAGGTGATTTGGTCATGTTGACTGTCGCCAAAAAAGTGGGCATGGGTAGTTACCAGTGATAAGTGGGTTGAGGACCCGGCCTACTCTCTGACCCACGCCAGGGACCCATGCTAACGGTTGGAGGGGTATATGTGCCCCTATGGGCCAGTGTGTGCCCGCCATAAAAGCCCAGCAGCCCTGGGTCAATAGGCTACTGGCAGGCCAGTGTCTAGTTGCCCAGCCTGGGTTACCTGGGATAGCTCTGTTGAGTGAAAGCTGGACATAAAACCAACCAACCTGCCAAACATGAACTGAGAATTGCTACGCTTAATGTAGGTTCACTGACAGGATGCAGCTTAGAAGTGGATGACATGATGATACGGAGGAGGCTGGACATCCTATGTATCCAAGAGACGAGATGGAAGGGCAGTGCAACAAAGCCACTTGGCTTGGGATCCAGCCTCTGTTACTCAGGTGGTGGACAGGCTAGAAATGGTGTAGGAACTGTGGTGAGACAGAGGCTTCAGAAGTCAGTGAGGGATATCATCAGAATTAATGACAGACTCATGGCAATCAGACACCAGTGTAATGATAGGACAGTCTATGCCCCACAGCAGGGTTGTGATAGTGAGGAAAAGAGTGTATTCAGACAGCAGTTGCAGGACCTACTAGATAAAGCAGGACAACATGAATTGGTGTTGATAATGGGTGACTTAAATGCCCATATCGGGACAGACAGAACAGGATATGAGGACTGCCTGGGTCCACATGGGTGGAGCAATAGGAATAAAGAAGGAGAAGCCATTCTAGACTTCTGTTTGGCAAATGGCTTGATAGTAGCCAACACATGGTTCAGAAAGAGAGACAGTCACAAGATCACATACAAGAGTAGCCAACATGCAACTCAGGTAGACTTCCTCCTAGTAAGGAAAAGGCACTGGGGTAGAATCCATGATTGCAAAGTCATCCCCAGTGAAACAGTCTGTTCACAGCTTAAACCAGTAGTTGCCACAATCAGCTGCAAGCAATGGTCAGAGAAGGCTCTAAGGTCAACAGAGACCAGGCTGAAGACCTGGAAGTTGACTGGAGAGAAAGTACAGCAGTTCAAGGAATTACTCAGGGCTCTAGCACCCCAAGAAGAGGAGGAAATAGGTGGAGTTGAAGAGTGGCAGCGCCTAAAAACAGCATTTGTTAGGACTACAGAAAAGATATGTGGCCGAGCCAGGTATGGAAATAAGGTACATAAGGAAAGCTGGTGGTGGAATGCAGAAGTGCAGGAAGTAATCAAAAGAAAGAAGGAGTGCAGGAAGAAGTGGGAGATTGAAAAGACTGACCAAGCTAGGAAGGACTACTGGTTGGCTAACAAAGAAACTAAGAAAGAAGTTGCAATAGCAAAGAATAGGGCATCAGAGGCACTCTATCAGCTTCTGGAAAGTGACTCAGTAAGGGGCACAAAGAAACTATACCAGGTTGCAAAGCAAAGACAGAAAGATAAAGAAGATAGTCAGACACCCTTCATAAGGGATTCCAGCAACAACCTGCTTACCAGCCCACAGGACATCAAAGGCAGATGGAAGGAGTATTTCCAGCAGCTTCTGAATGAAGAAAACCCCACAGAAGCGGTACTGCCCCAGAAACAACCTACAATGAGAGTAGAAGACGAGCCCAGCTTAGAAGAAGTAAGAGCAGCACTAAGGAAAATGAAGTCAGGGAAAGCAGCAGGCTCAGATGAGGTCACAGCAGATATAATAAAGATGCTGGGTGAGCTAGGGGAGAAATTGCTCCTGAGGGTACTAATTGCAGTGTGTGGAGAGAAAGGCGTATCCCAGATGACTGGAGAATAAGCATAATCGTGCCATTGTACAAGAACAAAGGGGACATTCACAACTGTGGACAGTACAGAGGCATCAAACTCCTACCACATTGCATGAAAGTTCTGGAGAGGGTGATTGATAAACGGATACGCAGAATAGTATTTATTTATTTATTTTATTTTACATTTGTTAACCGGGGGTGTCTGACTGAGCCGAAAAGGCCCTTTTTCAGCAGAGGCCTGGGGAGAAAAGCTCCACAAAGAAAAATTACAGACACATTTAGTTATTTAGACATAATCAGTATACACACAAATTACAAGAGACATGTTTTTACAGTGGCATGCGGTACAAACAGTTACAGTGGAGAGAACAATCAAAAAAGATATTAATTTTAAAAATAAAGGTAAGTAATAGATTTGTGGTGTACAGCTGAACTTTGGAATGTAGGTAGAATACATACATAGTACACAGGTACAGTACATACATTGTAGATTAGCCAGTGTTTGTGAGTAAGATTGAAAAACTATTATAAATTGCTCTAGATTTAGTATGCATATGTTATCCGCTTTCACTAGCCTGGGGAGCAATCATGGCACTGCCAACTTTGCTTGAGATGTTGCCTGATGAGGTTTTTAAAGGAGGCTTTGGATGATGTGTTTTGAATGCTAGTAGGGTCAGAGTTCCATTTTTTAGCCACCGAACTACTATATAGTGCATCTCCAAAGCTATTGTAGCTGTTGGTGACTTCTAGTAGTAGTTTGCTTGATGATCTAAGAGGCCTTTTGGCTGAGTGATGTTGTACTAGGTTTTTGAGGGCAGGACACTTATTGGGGAGGTAATAGATAGAATGACAGAGGCAGAGCTGATTGTAGGTTAGGAGGTTGGGCAGTTCAAGCCAGTGGAGCTGTCTTAAAGTAGTACAATGATGAGTTCTATATGAGCAATTTGCAGCAAAACGGGCAATTCTGTTATAGCAAGCTTCCATTTTGCTTAGTTCAGTTTTGTTGAGATTAGTCAGAATGGGAGATGCATAGAGTAGGGTGGATAGAAGTTGGGAGCGAGCAATGGCTGATCTTGTGTTGTTGGTAAGAAATGGTTTGGTACGGTAGAGTGACCCCTGTTTGGCATGTACTTTTTTAATAGTTAAGTTCAGATGACTATCAAATTTTAGGTGGGAGTCTATGGTTATTCCCAATAGCTTAGCCTGTGGCACTGGAGCAATTGGAGTAGCATTTATGGAGTAGATAGTGAATTGACTGTTAGTGTTTTTGTTAGAACTGGTTATAATCATAAGCTGAGTTTTCTTTGGATTGAGGATAAGTTGGGCTTTGGTAAGGTAGTTTTCAACGTCAGAGAATGCTAGTTGAGTTGTTTGCAGGAGAGTGGGAATGTTTTGTGCTGCACAGATTAAGGTAGTGTCATCTGCTTACTGAATTATAGATGCATGCTGTGTGGAGGTGTGGAGGTCATTTGTGAAGACTGTGAATAGTAGTGGTCCTAAGATAGAACCCTGTGGGACTCCTATAGTTATGGGCAGCTGAGGAGAGAGAATTTTCCCATTTCACAGCTTGGTACCTGTCAGTTAAGTAGCTTTGGAACCAGGTAAGAGTGGAATTAGATAGATGATATTGGTTTAGTTTGTTTAGCAGGATTTGGTGTGAGACTGTGTCAAATGCTTTGGACATATCCAAAAAAAGAGTTGACACTTGCAGGCCTTCATTTTTGAGACGGTTTACTGTGTCTGTGAAGCAGAGGAGAGCTGTAGTGGTACTATGGGCAGGTCTGAAACCATGCTGAGTAGGTGACAGGATGTTGCAGTCAAGGAGATAGTTTAGCATCTGGGTATGGATGCATTTTTCTAGGATTTTGGCCAGTAGAATGTAAGATGGGAGATGAACAGTTCAGATTCAGATCAGGATGCAGCACAATTGATCCGAAGTTTGCATTGTGACAGATACTTGAGAAGAAACTAGAGAAGAGGAGAGAGTCAAACTGGGCTTTCCTAGACTTGGAGAAAGCATATGACAAGGTCCCAAGAAAGCTGATCTGGGCAGTACTGCGGTGGTTTGAATTCCCAGAAACATTGGTAGAATTAGTACAGGCTATGTACAAGGACCCAGTGACTTGAGTACGAACAGTGTTTGGCCTCACTGAGAGGTTCCCAGTGGGAGTGGGTGTACACCAGGGTTCAGCTCTGAGCCCACTGCTGTTCATACTGGTAATGGACTACATCAGCAAACAGGTTGAAGGGGACAGAGCAACAAAGCTGCTGTATGCAGATGATGTGGCAGTACAGGCAGACTCTGATCTAGAACTTCAGCAAAGGATAGGAGAATGGAATGCAAATCTGAAGGCACATGGGATGAAACTAAGCACAGATAAGACAGTGGTAATGGCAGCAGATTGGGGAAATCAGAAGAAGCTGAGAATAGAGATAGATGGGAAGATAGTGGAACAGGTAAATAGCTTCAAGTATCTGGGAGGGGTGGTTGAGGAGAAGGGTAGTCTGAATGAAGAGGTCAAAGCTAGAATCAGAGGGGCTGCAGCCAACTGGCATAGAGTATCAGGTGTAGTCTATGACAGAAGAATGCCAAAGAAGCTGAAAAGTAAGGTGTACAAGACAGTGGTGCGACCAGTACTACTGTATGGTACAGAAACCTGGGCAGTAAAGGCAGAACAGCTGAAGAAGCTAGAGGTGATGGAAATGAAGTGCCTGAGAAAGGTGGTAGGATGCACACTGCGGGACAGGTGAAGAAATGAGGACATAAGAGCAGAAGCCGAAGTAGCTCCAATTGTAGAAAAGATCAAAGAGAACAGATTACGATGGTATGGGCACATGTGTAGAAAAGCAGAAGACAATCTGGTGAGGGAGATTTGGGACAGACAGGAAGAAGGTAAGAGGAAGCAAGGGCGTCCAGCAAAGAGGTGGATGGATTGTGTGAAAGAAGATCTGTGACGGTCAGGCATGAGTGTTGAAGAAGGCAGGAGAGTGGCACTGAATCGAGAGAGTTGGCGACAGTTAATACGATACCCCGACCCCATGTAAATGGGAAAAAGGGGGATGATGATGATGATGATGATATCAACTGGTTGCCCCTTTGGGGGGAAAGAGTGCTCTTCATGCAAAGAATTGGGAACTCATTACCCAGGACAAATGGGTTTTAAATATAGCATCCCAGGGATACATATTTCACTTCCATATGTTGCCAACACCAAGCGGGTAGCTGGACCTACCCTGAGATCAGTGGACAGAGGCCCAAAAACAAGTACTTTCTCTTTTAAGCATGGGGGCTATTCAACTGGTACCAGAAGAGGAAAAGGGACAAGGATTCTACTCAAGACTTTTCCTGGTACCCAGAAAAGACAATTCATGGTGTTCTATTCTAGACCTATCTACTCTAAACACCTTTCTGGAGATTCCAAAATTCAAGATGCTGACTCTTATACAATTGCTTCCTATGCTAGGCAAAGATGCTTGGTTGGCAACACTAGATTTAAAAGAAGCATACCTGCACATCCCAATCAGGGAATCTTGCAGAAGATACCCATGCTTCAAAGCAGGCTACGTGCACTATCAGTTCTCTGCACTGCCCTTTGACTTATCTACTGTGCCCAGGGTATTCACAAAGTGCCTAACTCCAGTTATTGCATTTTGCAGGCAAAGAAATATTCAAATATACCCATACCTGGACGATTGTCTAATTCAGGCAGAAAGCCAGGACATACTTTTGAGTCATCTGACCTTTGTATAAAAGGTTCTAACTTGTTTGGGGTACACCATAAACGAAAAGAAATCGCAACTTGGTACCCTGCCAACAAATTAGATTCCTGGGAGCAAGCTTGAGTACAACTTCCCAGATGGCCTACCTCACACCAGAGAAACAAATTCATTTGACAACCTACTTCAAACATGTGGCCACAAAGACCCTGCTATCTGCAAGACAAATACTGCAAGCCTTGGGGTTCATGGCCTCCTGCGTTCTTCTAATTCCATATGCAAGACTGCATATTAGGAAACTGCAGTGGTATCTAAAAAGCCTATGGTATCAACATTCTCAGGATCTAGAAGCAATTATTCCTATCATACCTTGCCTATGCCTACAGTTCCTTTGGTGGGCAGAGGCCTGCCACCAAAACAAGGGACTACTTTCACACCACCCCCAGCCACCCAAACCCTAACAACAGATGCATCAGAATATGCATGGGGGGGCTTACCTGGCAGGGAAGTGCATTCAGGGCAAATGGAACCCAAGTCAAATGTACCTGCATATCAATCAGAAAGAAATGTTAGCTGTACAGAATGCTCTGACAGCCTTCAAGGACCACATTCTTCCAGGACAATTAATGGTAAAGACGGACAACACCACTGTTAAGTGGTATATAATCAAGCAGGGGGGCACACATTCTTACCTCCTCTGCAGACTAATCATGGTATTATGGAACACAGCCTTGAGCTACCAAGTGCACTTACAAGCTCACTTCCTGTCAGGAAAGTTAAATACACTGGCAGACGGACTAAGCAGAAACCTTATGGACCCACACGAGTGGAAACTGGAACCAAGGATTTTCAACATGTCGACAAGCAAATGGAGCCCAGATATAGACCTGTTTGCCCCTCCCCAGAACTACCAATTGGACAAAATTTGCACAAGGACTCCCCACAAACAAGCCTGGAAAGTGGATGCTCTGTCCTTCAGCTGGAAAAACCTATCAGTCTATGCCTTCCCCCCCTCTGCCTCTGCTCTCCAAAGTACTACTAAAAATCAAACTGGACAAACCAAGGATGATTTTGATTGCTCCAGACTGGCTGCGCCAACACTGGTAGCCCCTCCTGCGCAGTGTGTCACGGTTATCCCCATGGCACCTGCCTCAGATTCCTTCCCTGTTTTCTCAACAAGAGAACCAGATTCTGCACCCTCAGCTTCTAACACTGAACCTTGCAGCCTGCCTAATTACATAATCTCTCCTTTACCACCCATCAGTAAACCTGTGATGGGTATCACTTTAGAGGCAAGGAGGCCTAGCACTAGAAAATCCTATGCTGAAAAATGGAAAAGATTCTGTGCCTGGAACCAAGCTCAAGGGATGAGCACAGCAGAGCCCAATTTACCTCAGATTTTACAATACTTAACTGAGATGCTTCACAATGGCTTGTCTTTCTCCTCCATTAAAATCCACTCCTCAGCCATTTCAGCTCATTATAACACAGAACCCTCCCTCTTCTCTCATCCACTGCTCAAGCAGTTCCTCAGAGGGGCCAAAAATTTAAGACCACCCAGGAGAGCTCCAAACCCCACCCTGGGATCTTAACTTTGTTTTGGAGAAACTCACTCTACCTCATTTCGAACCAGCTGCTACTGCAGACCTAAAATTACTTTCTTGGAAAACAGCTTTCCTTTTAGCAATCACTTCAGCTAGAAGGGTATCTGAATTACAGGCCCTTATGGCAGTGGAGTCTTTCATGCGGACAGGGTGTCCCTCAGAACCAATCCATCCTTCATGCCCAAGATGGTGTCCAGTGATCAGTCCATTCATTTGCCAACCTTCTTTCCCAGTCCACAGAATAAATGAGAATGGATATTGCATTCCTTAGATGTGCACAGACAACTCGGATCCTACTTGGACAGGACTAAACCTCAAACGAAATCTGAACAACTGCTGGTAGCATTTGCTGCAGGGGCAGAGGGGAAACAAACTATTTCTAAATGGATAGGCCATTGCATTAATTTCTGCTATAAGCACCATGGAAAACCCATCCCCCAGGGGATCAGACCTCACTCCACCAGGGCTGCATCTTACCTCTGCAGCCTTTCTCAGAGGCTGCCCTACCAGGGACATCCTAGAAGCTGCTACCCAGATTTCTGTACATACTTTCACCAAGCATTATCATCATTTGCCAATTTTTTTCTAAATCCAGAGCTGGCTTTGCCACTGCAGTCTTGCAGGGCCTTATTGCTGGTCCTAATGCTATCTAAATTCCTCCTCCCCAAGCACAGCTTTGGGAATCTACCCAAATGTAATGACTGCAACAGTGAAACACGAAGAACATAGTACAGTTGTGTACACTTACCATAAATGTAGATGTTCGAGTGTATTCACTGTTGCAGTCCTGGTTACCCTCCCTCTAGCCCCCTAACTTCTTTTGGCTATACCTCTACTTTCCTTTTCTATGCTTAAGTCTTTTTGGTTTATTTGCTTTTTTGTTGGAGGTATTTCATTGTACTTTTATATTTAATTGCTCCCCATTAGGGGGGCACCCATCTGGGGCAAGAAAAAATGATGTAATGGCATTGGCTGCATGTTTTATACCCCAGACGACCTGACATCATGGAAGAAGGGACATCAACTGACGCAGGACCCAAGACTTCGTTAATCAGGCCGACTGAGGGCTACCTGCAAGCAGATAACCCAAATGTAATGACTGCAACAGTGAATACACTCGAACATCTACATTTATGGTTAAGTGTACACAACTGTACTTTCCTTGTATGCCAGACACAGGTCACCTCTTGGCAGTCTGTAGGATACAGAGTATAGTGATCAGGCCTTGAGTTGGTCCATGTAGGACATATTTGTTGAGGCCTTTTATCCTTTTATTAAGATATCTTTTGTGGACATTCCGATTGTTCATGTACCTGGACAGATACTTGCCAAAGGGGGCATTATACTAAGTGATTGGCCTAATTAGGGCTGAGGAAAGGCAGACAATGACATCCCTAGATCTAGACACAATCCCTCTGTGTGTAAGCTGTGCAATATAGAAGGACTTTTTTACAACAGTGGACGCATGCAGATCAAAACTTGAGTCACTGTCCACATAAGTTCCCAAATCATAAACAATTCTATCAACTCTTAGGGGAGTATTGTTAAAGTATTAGTTCCCTAGGGTAGATGGCTTCCTGAAGGATTTGATAGTGTATTTTTGTGACATTTAGTTCAAGTACATGATTTTGGCACCATTTATTTGTTGGGGACAAACCAACCTGTCGGATGGCTAAGTCATTTGATGATTCATTGACTGCTCCTAACTTGCAGTCATTTGCAGACTTAGTTGGCCAGAACCCTTTAATAATGGCTTTTACTGTAGAAGAGTAGGTGCCAAACAGGAGAGGTCCCATCACTGAACCATGGTGACTGCACTGGTGACTGGTCTCTCTGTGGAGGTAGCGTCCCCTATTTTGATCTCCTTCCTGTCTGTGAGCCAGTTGGCAGTCTGTTGGGTGATATAAGGGGATTATTCCCAGTTTATTTAGCTTTTCTACTATGCCTGATTGCTGGATTGTGTCAAAAGCTTTGCCCAGGTTAAGGTATGTGGTGTGTACCATTTTACCTTTGTCCATTGCTTTGGCTTTCAAAAAAGTGAACCAGGGTGAGTAAGCATGGCCCACCATTTATTCATATAGGTCCAGTGTTTGGAGGCTTCCTTTGTCCTTATTGAGTTCCATGATAATTTTTTTCCATGGTTTTACATATGAGGCTGTCCAGACATGGGTATGAAATTACCTAGGTCTGTTGAAATTACCTAGGTCTGTGGACGGTCCACGTTTGTGGAGGGGGAATGACTGTAGCTGTTCTCCATTCCCTTGGTATAAAACTTGTAAGTTTGATTAAAAAGAGGCTGAGGTTGAATAGTGTTGTTAGAGGGATAGCTATGTTGTACTTCACGCTATTTAAGATGCATCCAGGGATATTTTCAAGACCCATCAATACAGTATTTTTAGTTTTTGATAGTTCTTTTAGGACTTGGTCTTGTGTGATAGCTGGAGGTGAACTGGTTTCAGATATATCTTGTGGGTTAGACTCTGGAGAAAGGGAGTTAGAGCTGAATTTGTCTGACAGTAGATTCACTATCTTCAGTCTCAAAGCAGGTAACTTCTGTTATTAGTAGATTGCTTTGACTCTATATGAGAGCTCTTCAGTTAATTCACTGTCTGGGATGGTTTCATTAATGTGTGTTCTATATATGTGATCTTGTATGTTGCACATTTTCATATGCTTTTTGTTTTTTACTTGATTCATTAGTGGTGGTGGTTTTGTCATGGATTTTTTCCACTGGTATTCACTCAAAATGGGATGTCTCATTTGGACATTATCTGTCACGAAGAGTGATTCAAGTAATTAATAATTAATGTTTCCTTAGATGTGAAATTCAGAAGAGAAGTGTAATACTGAGCTTTTATTTGTATGAATTCTTAAATGCATATATGTATGTTTACATTTATATTCTTATCTTTTTCTCCCCAGTGCCTACTGCTTCCCTACTGGATGAAATAGAAGCAGCTGAAGCTGAAGGCAATGATGACCGAGTTGAAGGTGTACTGTGTGGGGCAGTAAAGCAACTCAAATTAAACCGTGCAAAACCAGAGACTACATTGTACCTGACTCTGATGTACTTGGCTAAAATCAAACCCAACATCTTTGCAACAGAGGGTGTCATTGAGGTAGTACTGCTCTTGTTTCTTCTCGTTATTCCCTCCAAGCTGAGTGGGTACATAGGACTGCACAATGCTCAAGAGTTGATAAGTTCAAATGTATTATAGGTGGAGGCAATCAAGACAGGAGTTAATTCTTCTTTATCCATTAACAGATTTCTTACAAAATAAACATTTTCTTATGTAGGGTATATGTTGGAACTTGTCATGTATTTTCAAATGCAAGTTAGAGTTTCAGTATTTTAGTTGAATGTTTATAAAGAAACATTGAAAGGAGTGAGAATAGAGTACACAGTCTGTGTTCATACTAAAAAAGTGAAGGTAAAAAGAATGAAGTATATAATCATGGGTTAAAACTTCAATGTAAACCACCAACGACCAGCAAAAAACGATAGTGAACACGCAGTAATGAAGAAATAATGATTATTTATTTATAATTCCTTCAAATCCAGACCGGTTTCAGCTATTCAACCTTTATCAATGAATACAATATAAAGTTTATTGTATTCATTGATAAAGGCTGAATAGCCGAAACAGGTCTGGATTTGAAGGAATTATAAATAAATCATCATTATTTCTTCATTACTGCGTGTTCACTATAGTTTTTTGCTGGTCGTTGGTGGTTTACATTGTTGGCTTGACCCTGCATGCCATCCTTGCGGAGCATATGGTTGTTTGTTAAAACTTCAAACCAAAAGTAAGCCAACTTCTTGGCATAGAAAGACTACCCTAACTACTGCTGGATGACTCAAGTTTGATTAGTTGCCACAGTACTGGATGGTCAGGGAGAAGTGGGAGAGAGCAGTTAGCCAGAACCTTTCAATTCCCAGGATGTTGGGAGGGGTTGGTCTGGGTTTCAATGTAGAATTGATATCTGTGGGTCTCACTACAGGCATACACTCCTTATCTGAGGGTGGAATGGTAAAAGTGTCTGCCTTGGAGACGGTCACTGTCTAGCTAGGTGTGGAGAGTTTATAAACATGCTTGCCTGCGTAGGTGTACCAGCTGAGAGGTTAAGCCCGCCCCAGACATCCCATGCTTACTAAGCTTCAGAGGTATTGCAGGTTGTAGAACGTATTTTCCTCCTTGAGATGAAGTCTCAATGATCTTTCAGCAGCTTTTGTTTAACTTCATTTTGATTGAGTACTCATTACAGCCGAGTGACGTCTCCAGGCATTTCTGCAGTTACACCCTACTGCTCCTGTAGGCGTCAAATATTGCCTGTTCATATTTGCATTAATAATATCAAAACCATGTTACATAAAAGGTATTGGAAAATTTTATCTTGAAGCATACATGATAGCAAACACAATTGTATTGATATATGACCTCTGTCAATGGGTATTTGTTAAAAATGTAAGGTGATAACTTCAATTTTTAAATGTTGAAGCCATGCCCACTAGGAGTTAAAGGTACACACTCAAAAGAGCTCTACTGGAGGGATGAGTTAAGAGTTACTAATGACCATTTTACTTGCTTACTTAGGTGATCACATCGAGTTCAGTAGGAATTTTGTTTTTTGATGACACCAGGAATACAGCTGTAGAACAGTGAATAGTACAGTGCAGCACAGGAAGCATGAAGTACAGCATAGGGTGGAGGATGGTAATGAGAGCAAACCTTGTGTGTGTGGGGGGGTTGTATTTGTGCTGTTACATTTTGTTGGTGTCCGGCTTTAAAAATATATTCTTTGTTTCCGAAAAGCAAGAACAGCAAAGCAGGAGCTATACCACAGACATAGGTTAAGCACTTTTTTCATCTGAAAGTATTTTAGTCAATATTCAGTTGCTGAAAGGAAGAAAGACATGCTTTGCAAAGATGAAATTCTTTAAAGGTGACGCTTGAAGGCTACTTGGCAGAAAAAAAAGATTGTGGGCAGCTGTTGCCATGAGAAGCGGGCCTGGTAACTGACGACTGTTGTTACTGCATTCAAGTAAGATATTTTGTATGTCAAGGAGAGTGGTTTTCAAGAACCTTAGACTCCTGCTTGATTAACTTAACTGCAGTGAAGACTCAGGAATTGGATCCATGCCCCCATATGCATCCTTGAGTAATACAAAGTTGACTGCCTTGGAGTTTCTGTGAGCATGTAGGACAGGAGCATTTTAACAATTATGATGTTCTGAGTGAGGCATGTACCAAAGAGTGCTGACAGTGGTATTTTTGCTGGGGTGCCAGTGACAGATATGATTATCTTGTATCCCATTTCCATTGTACTGTGATTTTATTATGGATGTTTAGCAAGCAGCTTTGCATTGTGTGTGTGTGTATATATATATATATATATATATATATATATATATATATATAATAGAAGGCAAAGAGTTTTTTTTTTTTTTTTTCAAAAAAAAAAAAAAAAAGTTTAGTTGAAATAGAGCGAAACTTTTATTTGGGGAACCAGCCAAGCTAAAGTTTGATTCTGGACACAGACGTTTCCTTTTGCTTTTTACAGCTTCAGCTTCTGCCCCAGTAACATGCTTAAGTATTGGATCTTTTGGACATCTTTTATAATTGCAGGAGGAGAAGGGATTTTTTCAAGTGGATGTGATTGTCTAAATCTATGGCATAGTGAGAGCATGGTCATTGTTGTACAGCTGAGGAAGAGGAGGAGGTGGCAACACTTGTGACTTATTTTTAGTTTCTAGGATGGCATACTGCAGACTTCTACCATGATTTTGTAAATTACCATAAATATGACACAGTACTTCACATGATAATATTAGTACTTCACACAATGTTGACGTATGTTTTTACACAAGTTATTTACAAATATATTAAAAAGTGGTTGTAAGAATGAAGTGCTGGACACTTCAGTGAAGGGTGTGGCAGAAGGATTGCCACCACAACTGTTCAGCATTCACTTTTTTATATTAAAGATAATAGAGCTTCCGCAAATTTTCTTTCTCAGTCTTGACCAGTTACTTTAAATGAAGTGAACACTTCAGGTACAATAATAACATAGTATGTATCAGCCATCTTGAAGCAGGAATGCACAGGTTACTTAAACGGTAGCAGTAGAGATCATTCTAAAGAAAGTAGCAAAATTAAGTAATGGACACTTTGCTCTATGATTTAGTGGGATGGAGCAATGAGGACGACTCATATGACTGCAGTTTGATTATTAGTCATTCTATGGGGATCCAGTATGTGTCAGCCTGGGATGACCTGATCCACAGACCTCGATGCCTTGCCAGATATGGTCTTAATGTGTCACCCATGGGATTTCAGCTACTGGCTAAGGCTCTTGCCACCCCCATAGTGCTTTTTTTAGGCAGTGCCCCAAGGACAAAATTCCTGACATGAAAACTCCATCTAAAAACAATCTGAAGGTTATGCAGCTAAATGCTAGGAGTCTTAACATGAAACTGCACTTACTGGAAACCATCTTCACCTTGGAAGACGCAGAGATTTGTGCAGTCACAGAGACCTTGTTTAAATATCGGGTTACACCTCTTTCCACACGTTCATACCACAAATTGAAGACATGAAAGCTAAAGGAGACAGTGTATCAATATTCATTAAAGATAAATACACCTCCAGATTCATTAAACAGTATCTTTTCCTGGAAATACTTGATGTGCAATTATCTGTTGGTAGGACACCAATTCAAGTCATTGCCAGCTATAAGACCCCCTCCATGAATCAGGACATCCACTCTGCCTGTTTGGATCTACTTGAGTCTATCAAGATACTTCTGAACACCATGTTTTTCGGTGACTTTAACTACCCATCCATTGACTGGCTAAATTACTCGTGCTCAAACTCCCTTGCCCAAAGGTTCGTTGACCTTGTTAATTCCAGTGCCCTGGACCAACTGGTTGACACCCAGACAAGGGGTGCCAACATCCTGGATCTGGTGCTTAGCAGTATGGGGGACCACTGTAGCACCCCACTGTGAGGTCTTCCCTGGTGAAATCTGACCACAAATCAGTCTCATTTGAAGTAACTATCACACCTGACCCCCCCCCCCCCCCAGCAGCATCTAAACTAAAAAAACTTCTCCAAAGCAGATTATAATCTCTTACAGGGTGATATAAGTAGCTTCACTGCACCTCCCCCCTGATGGAATTGGTAACTATGCTGAGTTCTACACCAATGCTTTATACAAACATTTGTATAACTGCATTGACTCAGCAGTACCTAATAGGACCAAAACAAGTTCCTCAAAGAAAAGAAAACCTGCCTGGTGGATAACTGCCATTAACAGCCTTTGCAATAAGAGGAAGAAATTGCTTTCTAAGAGTAAGAGGGAGCAAACCATAAACTGGAAACACTCCATACTCATCTTAAGCATGCAAGTAAGACTTCTTGTGAAGTCCCCTGAAGCAAACTATCAATCCAGATTAGTTTCCTCAACTAAGGACAACCATAAGGTGTTCTTTAGTTACATCCATAACCTAAAAGGAAAGACCCAGATTTGTGCCTAACTGGTAGTTAATGATGTATATACTGAGCCTGTGGACCTAGAGAACCTGTTGGCCAACAAGTTCTCTGAAAACTTCACTCCCCTGTCCCCACCACATGTACCTCATGACATCTCTACCACCTGTCCTGTACCTTTTATACCTAAAGAGCAGGTTGTAAACGCCCTCTTTAAGGCCAAAAACATAATATCTGTGGGACCTGATGACATCCCTGGCTGCATCCTACATGTGCTCCAACAACAATTAACAACACCATTGGGTACTCTTTTCAATCATAGTGTAAGCATTGTCCTTATCCCAGCTGAATTGAAAATGGCCACCTTTTATTCTCTTGCACAAAGGTGGTGCTTCCACTGACCCTGGGAACTATAGCCCTATTAGCCTGACTAGCCTTATTTGCAAGCCCATGGAGCGAATCAACAAAGATATAGGCAATCTCCAGACACTTGATCCCACTCAGTTTAGATTTGTCAAAGGGAGATCATGCCTGTTAAACCTGGTAGACTTCTTTGAGACAGTCACCAAGGCCCTGGACAAGGGGAAATCTGTGCATACAGCCTACCTAGACATAGCCAAGGCTTTTGACACTATTCCCCACTCAGGCATCATCGACAAACTCACCCAGCTTGGTATCAACCCTTGTATCATTAGACGGGTCACTAGTTGGCTCACTAATAGAACACATATAGTCAAAATAGGGGAATCCACCTCCAGCAGCAGACCTGTAACCATAACCAGTGATGTACCACAGTGATCAGTCCTGGGACCTCTGCTGTTTGGAATCTATTTTTCTGAAGTTCAAGCAAAAATTAAAGGTCTGTGGCTGACAAAGTTTGCCCATATCTGCAAAATAGGAGCTGTCATAGAATCTCCAAATGATGTCATCATCGTGCAGGAGGGTCTTACACAAACAAATGATTGGTGCCAATGTCATGGCCTTAAACTCAATGGAAAAAAATGTATTATCATCCCTTTCGGTAAGAGTGATGTTCCTGCTAACTACCACTTCAGCAGTGACACGCTAAGTACGCACTCAGTGGTGAGAGACCTGGGCACACAGGTTGGCAGCAATCTTACCTTTGATCACCATGTCTCCACAGTAGTAATAAAGGCATTCTATATTGCTTATCTCATAAGTAATGGCATTGCTTCCAGAAAAAAAGAAGTTATAACCGTCCTGTACTCTTCTTCATCAGGCCAATAATTGAGCGCAACGCCCATTTTGGTATGTACCTTTCCAAGCACCTGCAGCAATTAGAGAAACCACATAGGTTCCTCACAAGGAAAATTCAAGGTAGTCAGCATCTGTCCAATGTGGATCGTCTGAAATCACTGTCATTTTTTTCTGTTTCATACAGACTGCTCAGAGGTGATCTCTGCCTTGCGTATAAGGCAATCTGTATCCCTGCTTTATTGAAAATGCTTCATATCCGCAACTCAAATGGTACACGGGTTACTCAACCTTAACCTGGTATGTGACATTAATAAAACCTGCTGGAGGACAGATTTGTCACCCAGAGGTTGCCACACCTTTGGAACAGACTCCCACTTCTTGTCAAACAGAACACCTCATTGGCCTCTTAAAATGCAATCTAGACGTTTGGTTGGATAACTATAAATTCACCCCAGGAGGTTCCACCTGTGTCTCTCTTGGACACTGGCATTAGATGCTGATCATGGAAATACGGGTAGAACTTGGCTAGGCTTGTAAGGACCCTAGGGCCATTAGCCTAGTAGCTTCCTGTGATCCTATGATTAGTATCCCTGTATCCCTGCTTTATTGAAAATGCTTCATATCCGCAACTCAAATGGTACACGGGTTACTCAACCTTAACCTGGTATGTGACATTAATAAAACCTGCTGGAGGACAGATTTGTCACCCAGAGGTTGCCACACCTTTGGAACAGACTCCCACTTCTTGTCAAACAGAACACCTCATTGGCCTCTTAAAATGCAATCTAGACGTTTGGTTGGATAACTATAAATTCACCCCAGGAGGTTCCACCTGTGTCTCTCTTGGACACTGGCATTAGATGCTGATCATGGAAATACGGGTAGAACTTGGCTAGGCTTGTAAGGACCCTAGGGCCATTAGCCTAGTAGCTTCCTGTGATCCTATGATTAGTTGCCCTGGCACTAGAAGAGTTGGTTAGAGTGTAAAAAAGGAATTTCGGGGGTAGCACCTATTTGTCCATCTGGAGGAGGGAGTGGTGGAGACTGAGGAGGACAATATGTGATGCTTTATGGTAGAGGCAAGGCTGCTTACTGGAATAGTTTCGTAGAAGTTGGGGTGGGGGTTGCCCAGGACTATTAGAAAAAAGTAAGTGCCAAGTCTTCCTATCAGTGAAAGTCAAATAAAATAAAGGACATTTGCCAAATTAAGAAGGCAGTCACCACTTATGTGGAGAGGAATATTATTCTAGACCCTGGAAGAGAGTGAGAAAAACAAATCAGTTATGCAAGCAAATAATTAAGAAGGGTATAGAGTTATAAAGGGTCTATGTTAAATGTCAAACATCCAAAATGTCGAACGTTACATGGTCGAGACCAAATGTTCGACATTTGGATATTCGAACATCAAATAAAAAAAAAATTAAAAAAAAAACAAAAAAACACTTTAACAGCGTAGGCAGGGGGCAAGCCCCCCTGCACCCCCCACACCCTCCTACTTAAATATACCAACTCAGAGACCGCACTTTAGTGCAGAAAAGGGAAAGTCTCCCTATCTGCACATTATGGCGCCATTGAAAGTCTGTCTTCGAACACTCAAAATTTCGAACGTTTGACTCTACCATGTAGCATTGAAATTTTGAGCGTTTGAAGATTTGTCAGGTACCCGTTATAAAGGTTGCAGTAAAGGATGAAAGAATAGCCTTTCTGTTGTGCCAGAGATAGTAGCATGGATTTGGTGCAGAAAGATGGCTGCTCTAGATAGCTCCCCTTCCTTGGCTATACTACATTATTAGAAGACTTGAGTGCAGCAGAATTGAGCCCAAAGCCTGTCAGATGGCCTTTATTATTTGATATGTCATCATATCCTTCCAGATGAACGGACATTTGGTTATGCATTAGTTTTGTAAGTCCTTTGGTCAGAGGTCTCTACAGGGATGTGGGCTTGCAGTTGTTCTTGCTTGCTTTTTTTTTGATTGCTTTCTTCCTGAAAAATATTTTTATTTGCACATGGATGAAACTGCCGTCTGCTGCCAGCAGGAGAAATCTGAGAGGGAGAACTACCACGGGCTAATTGCTTGCAGGACTTTCCATCTGCTGTCAGAAAGGAGGCTTCTCTGTGGTTGTTTTATTTGCTTCGTAGAAGGGTGCCTGCTGGAATGAAGTAGACAGAAGCAACACTGTAAAAGTGTTATCAAGGCATTCTGCCTGACTTCATAGAATCATAGGAAGTTACTAGGCTATTGGCTGTGAGGCCTTTACAAGCCTAACCAAGAATTTAGCCCATGTTCCGACAAGTCAGTACCCGATGCCCCTGAAATAAGCGGGTACTTCTAGATTAAAACCATGAATACCATCACACAAGCTAATTGCCCTACTCCTTTGAACCACACTTCAAGGCAGTTCATTCACACTACTGAATGGGGGAGTAGGGGACTGTCTTACCTTTAAAAATGAGACTTTATAGATCAGTAGCTTGCCCTGGTAGAGTGAGAAAAACGCTTCATGTCATTGCAGTGACTCCTTGTTTAGTTATGTAATATTTTTAAAACTTTATATTGGCTTGTCTGTTGATGCCTGACTTGGGCCCCTTTACCTGAAGGAGTTCATTGACCTTCTCTGCCAATAATTGGTGTTGAAATGTCTCTTCCCTGGGACTGCTGGTACTTCTTAAGATATGGCTAGAAATGTCTGCATTTGTTAATTTAGCAATCAAGCTGTGTGCCTTTGGAATGTGCATCCTCTGTGATCCATTTCAAAAGTGCATTTAAGTTGCATTCATTTGAACTTGCTCTTGATGAATTATTTTACTACTTTTAGGATCACTCGGATCACTCGCATTATTTTATCTCAGAATTGTTTTGTTTCATTGTTTGTATACATTATTATTCTGCTGTTTTGAGTACTTGTTATGCATTCTAGTTTTTTTTATCTGTGCTGTTTTTATTCAAATTCTTTGATCAAAAGAACCTTAATAAAGTTGAAGATGTACAGCCTGGGATTGCACAGTTTTGACCTGCAAATGTCTATTATTGTACTCTTTGTAGAGTTCACCCTGAATTTGAATGTTTCCCATTTCCCTTAAATTGTTCTCATCAATAAGCAATTGGAAGGAAATGTGTGTTTATGCCAGACTTTGGACTTACAGTTCATATCTAATGTTTGTCTTTTGTAGTGAGGTTCATATACATTGGGAGTTCCTCAGTATGGTATGTTACTGTATAGCCTCTTATGAATGCAACCGTAGTAATATGTAGTAGATTAGCCCATAGTAGGCAGTTTATCAAGCAAGTCAGGGAGACATGTTTCCTTGTAGATGTGGCTGTATCTTTAGGTGGAAATTTATCCTCTCTCACTGCAAACTGCTGGGAATTATACACTGATACTGGTATTGTAGCATTCAAAGTGTTTATCAGAGCTTACAGTGGATATAAAAAGTGTACACACCCCTGTTAAAATGCCAGGTATTTGTGATATAAAAAATGAGACAACAATAAATCATTTCAAAACTTTTCCAACCTTTAATCTGACTTATAACCTGTACATTTAAATTGATAAACAAATCTGTTAAGGGAAAAAATATAAAAAATAAAAAATGTACAGTAAGCTGGTTGCATAAGTGTGCACACCCTTAAACTAATACTTTGTTAAAGCAACTTTTGATTTAATTACAGCATTCAGTCTTCTTGGGTAGGAGTCTGTCAGCATGGCACATCTTGACTTGGCAATATTTGCCCACTGTTCCTTGCAAAAGCACTCCAAATCTGTCAGATTGCGAGGGCATTTCTTGTGCACTGCCCTCTTCAGGTCACCTCACAGATTTTCTGTTGTATTTAGGTCTGGGCTCTGACTGGGCCATTCCAAAACTTTAATTTCCTTCTGGTGAAGCCATTCTTTTGTTGATTTGGATGTATGCATGCTTGGGGTCATTGTCGTGTTGAAAGGCTAAATTCATCTTCATCTTTCTAGCAGATGCTTGAAGGTTTTTGGTCCAAAAGTGACTGGTATTTGGAACTGTTTATAATTCCCTCTTCCTTGACTAAAGCTCCAGTTCCAGCTGAAGCTGGTGAAGCATGATACTGCCACCACCATGCTTCACCGTGGGGATGTTGTTCTTTTGGTGATGTGAAATGTTGATGTTCATCGTGTTTCACTGCTGCAGTCATTACACTTGGGTTATCTTGCCATCAGGCGGTCCCGCAGTCGGCCAGAGTTCCAAAGTCTTGCTCCGGCGTCGGTTGCTGTCGCTTCTTCCCTGACGTCAGTGCGCCAGGGCTATATAAGATGCATCCAATGCCATTTTCTTCAGTCTTTCTTGCTGTGCGGTGCCCGAAGCAGAAGCAGTTCACAAGTGCCGGTCGGCCGACTCCTGAGATTATTTCAGATCCGAAGTCTTCAATAAAGCTAAGTACCCTGTTGGGGAAACTTTTTTCTTGCCTCAGACCGATGTCAGAAAAAGTTAATTGTATTTCTTGTGGGAAGCAAATACCTCATAAGGACTTCCATTCTTACTGTATTCAATGCCTAGGCCCTTTTCACGACGTCACTAGTTGTTGGTTTTGTGCTAGATTTAACAAATGCACTATAAAAAGACGTTTTGATTTTGCTTTGCACTACTTTGGCCGAAGGTTCAATTATACTATGCCGTCGGATCAACCGACTACCTCAATACTGAAAAAACGCAAAGACAAGGATAAAGACAGGCATCCGAGGTCCAAAACCGACGACGAAACCTCCTCTAGGCCAGTCGCCGGTTCTCAGTGAGGTGCTTTCGTAGCCCCTGACACCCGCTACCTCAGAGCCACAGCCTGCCTGTGACTCCCACATGGAGACAACCAGGCCTCTGGAAACTCAAGGTATTGGGCCTACGGAAACTAATCCCTCAGATGGGTCCGGAGCCGTTAAGAGGCATCGGCGTCTGAGGGTGTTTTCAGACCTTCACAACTTACCATTAAAACAACAGGCAAGACAAAGGTACCATTAAAGACAAAGAAACAAGTACAGCATTCTCCTGGACAGTCCTCCATGCCTAAGAAACAGATGCTTAAAATGGCCGAAGACCTCATTACTCTAATCAGGGGTTCCCATTCCCCTCCTGAGAAAAGGCCTAGGCAGGATACAGACTATGATTCCTCTTCAGACCAGGGATACTCTCTACCCCCCTATGAGGACTCTGATGCTGAAGAATCTATCCCTTCAGCCTCTCCTCCTGAGGATTATTGTTTTGGGGAAACTTTACATACCTAGGATTACTCAGAATCCAAGAAAAGGCTCAGGGATTTCCTTTTATTGCCTCAGCACAGGCCACTGGCTATTCCGCCTGTGCTAGACATTGTGGATGATGTGTTCATTGAATCCAGCTTATCTCCTGATTCTTTGCCCCCTGCTCCAGCCAAGCCAGACAGGTACTATAGAGTCCCTGACTCTCACAAGTTTCTTTACAAAAACCCTTCTGCTGATCCAAAAACCCTTCTGCTGATCCAGAAACTATTTCCCAGGGTCCAAAAGGGGTTACGGCTTCCATTGCAAAAAATCCAGTACCCTCTGACAGAGATTCCAGAGCTTTGGATAGATGGGGGAAGAAAGTATACAATTTTGCAACTTTAGCAGTAAGAGCTGTAAATTGCCAGTTTCACATGCTTACGTATCAACAATATTTAATGGCTCAGTTAAAACAGAAAATGCTTGCAAGCTCAGAAGCTCATGATTGTAAAGAAATGCAGGTTTTATTGCATGCAGTTGAACAGATGGGAAAACATACTCTGCAATGTGGTTTTGCTTCTTTAGAGGCCTCGTGTAGAGCCGCAGTTACAGGTTCTGTGATTCGAAGACATGCTTGGTTAAAAGAACAGAGTTTACCTGATCATGTTAAGGCAAAATTATTGGATGCTCCTTTACAGCATGATACCTTGTTTGGTGTTAAGGCAGAAGAGGTGTTAAAGAAAATGGAGGATAAAGCTAAATCTATGCAAACAGTCAAGGATTTCTTACAGGTACAGCCACCTTGGTTTAGCAGAAATTGGCCAACAAAGAATTGGTCCTTTCCAGTGTCAGACAGGCCACAGAGAGGCAGATCTCAACCCCAAGGCTCAAACAGACAACGACAGTGGGGCACCTCAACCCCAAAAGGAGGTGAGGACAAGTCTCAACCTTACAGGAAACAGTCACAATGACTTTCCCCTTCGTACGCCAAGCACGTCCCTTTTGGAAGCCCCCTTAGGGGGAAAACTAGCACTTTTTTTTTTTCAAAACTGGTAAACAATTACCAAAGACAAATGGGTTCTGGATATTGTGTCTCAAGGTTACAGTTCCACTTTCATACTTTACCAAGGCTAAAAGGAATGCCAGACCTGCCACAAAATCAATGGGCAGAGGCACAAAAACAAATTTCAGCCCTCATGGACATGAGAGCTATTCAAAAAGTACCACAACAAGAAAAAGGACAAGGATTTTACTCGAGACTCTTCTTGGTCCCCAGAAAGGACAAGGCCTGGAGGCCCATACTAGACCTTTCAATTCTGAATACTTACCTGGAGATTCCAAAATTCAAAATGTTGACATTACAGCAGCTTCTACCCATGCTGGGCAAGAAGGCTTGACTTGTTACTCTGGACTTCAAAGAGGCATACCTGCATGTCCGTATCAGACAAAATTGCAGAAGATACCTCAGATTCAAAGCTGGTACAATGCACTAACAATTCTCTGCACTGCCCTTTGGCTTATCTACTGCGCCCAGGGTCTTCACAAAGTGCCTGGCACCAGTAATTGCATTTTGCAGACAAAAAGGAATTCAAGTATATCCATACCTGGACGACTGCCTCATTCAAGCAGAGACAAAGGACATTCTTCTACAGCATCTAGCGTTTGTAAAAAGGTTGTAACTTCTCTAGGGTACACAGTAAACGAAAAGAAGTCAAAACTACTGCCCTCGCAACAGATTATATTCCTGGGTGCCAGCTTAAATACAACGGCCCAGATGGCTTACCTCACGCCAGACAAACAAATTCAACTAACTCAATATTTTCAATTGCTGGCAAAAAAGTCCCATCTCCCTGCAAAAAAAATTCTGCAGGCCCTGGGGTTCATGGCATTCTGCATTCTACTAATATCATATGCCAGACTGCATATGAGGAAATTACAATGGTACCTAAAAAGTGTTTGGACTCAACACTCTCACAGTTTAGAAGCAGTAATACCAATGATACCCTGCCTACAACAGGAGTTTCGATGGTGGGCACAGGCATGTCACCTAAACAAGGGTCAGCCTTTTACCCAACCCATAGCCAGGCAAACTCTAACAACAGATGCTTCGGATTATGCCTGGGGAGCACACATGGCAGGAAAATGCATTCAGGGCAAGTGGACCACAGACCAGATGCATCTTCACATCAATCAAAAAGAGATGTTGGCTGTTCAAAATGCCCTAACAGCTTTCAAGGACGTTCTGCATTCAGGACAAATATTACCAAAGACAGACAACACCACAGTCATGTGGTACATAAACAAGCAAGGGGGCACTCATTCTTATCCCCTCTGCAGACAAGCCATGACCTTGTGGAACACAGCTCTAACGTATCAAGTTCACCTGCAAGCACAATTCCTGCCAGGAAAGAAAAATACTCTGGCAGACGATCTAAGCAGAAATATCATGGACCCTCACGAATGGAAATTGAATCCACAAATCTTCAGCATGGTAACGCAAAAATGGGGATGCCCAGACATAGATCTTTTTGCCTCCCCACTGAATTGCTAACTACAAAAATTCTGCACAAGGACGTATCATAAACAAGCATGGAAAGTGGACGCTCTCTTGTTCAGCTGGAAAAACCTAAAAGTTTATGCCTTCCCGCCACTGCCTCTCCTTTCAAAGGTACTCCTAAAAGCCAGACAAGAAAAACCACAGATGATCCTGATTGCTCTAGACTGGCCACGCCAACACTGGTACCCTAGCTTAAGGAATTTGGCTCAAGGACCACCATGGATTTTGCCTCAAATTCCACACCTTTTGACTCAACAAAACAATCCGATCCTGCATGGTCAGCTCAAAACCCTAAACCTAGCTGCATGGCAGATACATTAGCCAAACAGGCAACACCTGTTTCTAAAGCTGTTATGGATGTCATTTTGGAAGCCAGGAGGCCTAGCTCCAGGAAAGCTTACTCAGAAAAATGGAAGAGATTTTGCGCCTGGAACCAGGCTCAAAACCTTGACCCTCTTGTTCCAAACATTCCTCAGATTTTACAGTACTTAACTGAGATGCTGGACAGAGGTCTATCCTCATCAATTAAGATCCACGCCTCTGCCATTTCAGCACATTACAACACGGATCCTCCTTTATTCTTTCATCCCTTGCTAAAGCAGTACCTCAGAGGGGCTAAAAACATAAGACCGCCCCGGAAAGCACCAACACCGACTTGGGACCTCAGTTTTGTTTTGGAAAAACTGACCCTACCACCTTTTGAGCCAGCGAATACAGCCAGTCTAAAATTTTTATCATGGAAAACAGCTCTGCTTCTGGCAGTAACTTCAGCACGAAGAGTCTCAGAGCTACAGGCATTAATGGCAGTGGAACCTTTTATAATTTTTCATCAGGACAGGGTTTCTTTAAGGACAAACCCTACCTTTATGCCAAATGTGATATCTAGTGTGGCTCTTAACCAAACCATCCATTTGCCAACTTTTTATCCAAACCCCCAGAATAAAGGGGAGAAACTTCTGCATTCTTTGGACATACACAGGCAGCTACGCTTCTACTTGGACAAAACAAAAGCTTTCAGGAAAACTGAGCAACTGTTTGTAGCATATGCTGCAGGATCACAGGCAAGGCTATTTCAAAGCAGACTATATCCAAATGGATAGGACTCTATATTCATTACTGCTACATACAGCATGGAAAATCAGTCCCAAATACCATTAGGCCACATTCCACCAGGGCAACAGCCACTTCAACAGCCTTTATCAGAGGAGTACCTACCAAGGAAATTTTGGAGGCTGCAACTTTGAGTTCAGTGCACACCTTTACCAAGCATTACCACCTGCCTTTTTACTCTAAATCCAGAGCAGGTTTTGCCACTGCAGTTCTGCAGGGCCTCATAGCCAATCCTAACTCCTTATAGACCAGCCACCCAACCTTAGCTTTGGGATTCCACCCAAGTGTAATGACTTCAGCAGTGTAAAACGATGAACATAGTACAGTTTTGTACCTACCATAAATGTAGATGTTCGAGTGTTCAGTCAAGGTTACCCTCCCTCCATCCCCTCTGAACTAGCTGGACTTCTCTATACCTTTCTATCCTATACAACCTTTGTGGTGTATTTGCTTGTAACTGAAGGTATTGTTTTTATTTTATATGTATATTTTTTATTAGCAATATGTATTGCCTACCTATTGGGGGCACCTGACATCTGGGGCAAGAAAAAACTGAAGAAAATGGCGTTGGATGCATCTTATATACTCCTGGCGCACTGATGTCAGGGAAGAAGCGACAGCAACCGACGCCGGACCAAGACTTTGGAACTCTGGCCGACTGCAGGACCACCTGACGGCAGGGTAACCCACATGACTGCAGCAGTGTGAACACTTGAACATCTACATTTATGGTACGTACAAAACTGTACTTTTTTGTGCCAAACGTACCTTTTGGAATTGTGGCCAAAAAAGTTCAACTTTGGTCTCCTCAAACCATAACACATTTTCTCACATGCTTTTGGGAGACTTTATGTATTGTTTTGCAAATTTTAGCCAGGCCTGGATGTTTTTCTGTGTAAGAAAAGACTTCCGTCTTGCAACCCTACCTCAACCCTACCTCATAGCCCAGACGTGGAAAATACGGGAGGTTGTCACATGTCGTACACAACCAGTACTTGCCAGAAATTCCTGCAGCTCCTTCGGTGTTGCTGTAGGTCACTTGGCAGCCTCCCTGACCAGTTTTTGACTTTTCATCAATTTTGGAGAAATGTCCAGTTCTTTGCAATGTCACTGTTGTCCCATATTTTCTCCATTTTTTAATGACTGTCCTCACTGTGTTCAATGGTATATCCAATGCTGTGGAAATTTTTTTGTACCCTTCTCCTGACTGATACCTTTTAACAATGAGATCCCTTTGATGCTTTGTAAGCTCTCTGCAAACCATGGCTTTCGCTGTAGCAGACAACTGAGTAAATGTCAGGAAAATCCTACTAGGACAGCTGAACTTTATTTGGGGTTAATCAGAGTCTCTTTAATTGATGGCAGGTGTGTACCCAATAAGACTGAATGCTGTAATTAAATAAAAAAGTGCTTCAACAAAGTATTAGTTTAACGGTGTGCACACTTATGCAACCAGCTTATTGTACATTTTTTATTTTTTATATTTTTCCCCTAACAGATTTGTTTGTTTTTCAATTGAATTGTACAGGTTATAGGTCACATTAAAGGTGGGAAACGTTTTGAAATAATTTATTGTGGTCTCATTGTTTTATATCACAAAATCCTGGCATTTTAACAGGTGTGTGTATACTTTTGTTATCCACTGTATATTCTAGTCATGAAGGATCGCTTTGTATAATACTAGGTTGATGAAATGTTGAAGATAATTACCTACACAGTAACCAATGTCATTTTTCATTCTGTACTGTATTTTTATTGTTACTGGTTTGCATTTTAGCATTTCTGGTGAGATCTGGCAGTAGACCATCTTTCATATTGTAGGAACTCTGAAAGTAGATGTTCAAGAGCGCATTTGGATCACTGATTCTGCATTTCTGTCTCTCTCTCTCTCTCTCTCACACACACACACACACACACACGCGCACACACACACACACACACACACACACACGCACACGCACACGCACACACAGTCTCTGATGTGGGACTGTGAGAAACCTTTAGGAAATCATAGTGATGTTTTACATTTATGGTGGCGATTGGAAGGTTGCTGCAAGGTTGACATCTTTTTATGGAATTAATTCTGTACAGTGTTTAGAGAATCAGCTTTTAAATGAGAGAACTTGTTTCATATAAATAATGTGGGGAAGGGGAGTTAAGGTGGTTAATTTCTCTATTTGAAGTACATGGAACAACAATTAAATGATAGTTTTTCCGTCATTGTATTACAGTCGCACAGTTTAAGGGATACAATAAAGCCTAGATTTTAAGGAGTGAATGGGCCAATTCAGGATGTATAACCAGAATTAGAGCCTTTGGTCATATATGTGTTGGTTACATGTACCATTTACTTTACCTTTTTCATTACTGTAGTTCATTGAAATGGTCCTTTGCAGACAGTATCTCTCTGTGTGTACATTTAGTATCATTGCTAACAGGTTCACAAGACACACACACACTGGTTTTACCATATTGTCTACCATTAACTGCTTCTGAGTCTGTTAGAAATCTTTGACAGAAGTGGTGGCTGGATAACTAAAGTAATGCAGCATACAGTGCATTATACTGCAGTCATATTTTATCAATACGCTATCTGTTTATACCAAAGTGGTCCTATCCTTTTGTTTGACTTTCTTGAGAGTGTCGTGATTATGCAAGTCTAAGTACCTTTTACCTGCATAAAGATTATTTGATACATATGAGATTTGTTAGTAGTAATGCTTTTTTTTCTGGATTTTAACTGTATTTTAGTACTTCAGTGACTTGTATTGTATTATTAATTTATACATTTCTTGTTTTTTTTTGTTTTAATTTCTGTTATTTACTTTATAAGCTTAACATAGTGAATTGTTTTTCAGCACAATGTGCCTAATAGCAACTAGTTGTAATATATCTATTTTATTTTACATAGGGATAAAGCTATGACTGTGGTTCAGATGACATGATATTGACTAGTGACCTGGGCACTACAAGAAATGGCTGGAGAGGATGGGAATGAGCAACCAAGGCTAGTTTGCCAGTCTTGGGTGGACTGGAGCTGTTCAGTCTGCTGCAAGACTGACACAGCTGTAAGGCAGCAGAAAGGTGGACATACTACTAACCAACACTACATTTGTTCATTGTAACCGTTAGCCAAAATGAGGCTTGTACATTGAAGAAGTGGATATGCACCACTCTGCTAATGTTTTGGATTACACAGGTCACATGTTGTGTTGGAGGAATGAGGAGCTAGGGGAATAAAGCAGTGAAAGTCCTGAACCCTGTGAGCATTGCCTAGCTGATGTCCTCTGAGAATATAGAGTGGGTGTAGTGGGGAAAACAAAGATCAAAATATATAAATACCAGTACCGATTGTCAGCTGCTGCCTGCAGTTGTGTGCAGCTCATAAGTTGGAAGCTAATAAAGAGCAGCATATCACAGCTGAACCCATTCATTAAAGAACTGGCATCATATCCATGATATTGTTAATATTTTGATTAATTTCCTTAATTTTGATTGTGCGTTGTACCTTTACTGTATTTTTTTTCTCGCTAGGTAGGTGAAAGCTTGATTACATCATGCTATTGTAATAAAGTAGAGATATTTAAATAAGTGACCTGTGCTATTTTTCCTGTAGTCATTATAAAAAGTAACTTGACTACAGCTGTAAAGTGAGTTCATTTTTGTGTGCATTAGTCTATTCTAGCCTTTGTATAAATGGAAAGTGCACTGTAATAGGTTATGGTTGGGAATGGACTTAGTACTACTAGACAGGTTATTAATGTAACTAAATGGTTGTAAGTGACTTGTCAATGTCTTGTGCTGCTGCTACCACCTTTTAACAGACATAACTTATTTGATAGTATTAACTTGTTCTCAGTGTTATATAGGCTACTCCTTTGTTTCTAATGGTTGGTAGCAATTTATTCCCAAGTGGTAGTATTACAGTTTTATATAACAGAGTTTGAAGTCTAAGCAGAGTATGCACTTTTTCACTACTAGTTTGTCATTCACCCTGGTGGTTGAGTAGAAAACATGCCTTTGTCCTTTTCATCCCTGTTTTCAGCCAATCATCAGGCTGTATCTTGCTGTAATCTTCCATTAGGCCTCACTGGGGTGACCGCTGACCAAGAACTGCCATCCTTCAGGCAGTCATTGGGTGCAGTACTTCTTTGCCGCCCTGCCTCACTGCGAATGACTGGTAACATGCAAAGGGGTTGGTATTCAGTGGTCATCAGTAAGGATATGTTTGTTTCTTTAATTAAAGTAACCCCTTGAAACAGTCCTGCCAGCCTTTATTCCAGCACTCCCATGAGATCTCCAGTCTCCACTAGGATTCTTCCAGAGGAATGTGCACCCATGACATGCCCTCCTCCTGAAAAGAGGCAAGCTGGCTGAGCCATATCACTTGCCCCTTGTGCCATCTCCAGCAGGTGCTCAAACTGCTATTTGAACATGGGTCGCCTGGGTCATACTCAAGACTCTATTTGTTTGTGCCAACACATATGGAAGTAAGATACCTTTTTAATTGTATTTTTAAGAATAAGTTATGGTGCATCTTCTGTTTGTCCCAGGTAGATGTTCATCGTGTTACACTGCTGCAGTCATTACACTTTGGGGAATCCCCAGTCGGCCTGAGTTCCAAAGTCTTGGTCCGGCGTCGGTTGCTGCCGCCTCCTCCCTGACGTCAGTGTGACAGGGGTATATAAGATGCAGCCGATGCCATTTTCTTCAGTCTTTCTTGCCGCGTGGTGCCCGAAGCAAAAGCAGTTCGCAAGTGCCGGTCGGCCAACTCCTGAGATTTTCATTCCGAATCCAGAACCAAAGTCTTCTACAAAGCTAAGTACCCCATTGGGGAAACTTTTTCTTGCCTCAGACTGATGTCAGTAAAAGTTAATAACTGTATTTCTTGTGGGAAGCAAATACCTCATAAGGATTTCCATTCCTATTGTATCCCATGCCTAGGCCCAGACCACGACATCACTGGTTGTCGGTTTTGTGCTAGGTTTAACAAGCGCACTATTAAACATCGGTTTGATTTTGCCTGACATTATTTTGACAGAAAATTCAATTGCACCATGCTGTCGGAACTTCCGATGACCGGAATACATAAAAAGCGCAAAGACAAGGATAGGCATCTGAGGCCCGAAACTGACTATGAAGCCTCTTCTAGGCCAGTCAACGGTTCTCCAGTTTTCAGCGAGGCACCTTCGCAGCCCCTGACTACCGCTTCTGCAGAACCACAGACCGCCTTCGACTCCCACTTGGAGATGGCTGGGCCTTAGGATGATCGAGTTTTTCAGCCTACCGAAACTACCCCTTCAGAGGGATCCGGAATAGCTGAGCAACCCGCAGCTTCAGAGGGTGTTTTCAGACCTACTCAGTTAAGCATTAAGCCTTCTGCTAAGTCTAAGCCTCCTTTAAAAACAAAGAAACAAATACAGCATTCTCCAGGACAGGCCTCCATGCCTAAGAAACAAATGCTCAAAATGGCCGAAGACCTAATCACTTTGATCAGGGGGTCCCATCCCCCTCCTGATAAAAGGCCTAGACAGGATGCAGACTATGATTCATCCGACCAGGTGTCCATCTCTTCAGATTCATCCTCAGACCTAGGATATTCTTTACCCCCCTTATGAGGATTCTGATGCTGAGGAATCAATTCCATCAGCCTCTCCGCCTGAGGGACTACTCCTTTGGGGAAACCTTACATACCATGAGGGAGCATTTCCATTGGGAAGGCCAGGATTACTCCGAATCCAAGAAAAGGCTCAGAGACTTCCTTTTATTACCTCAACACAGACCTCTTGCTATTCCACCAGTGTTAGATATTGTGGATGATGTGTATACTGAATCCAGCTTAAATCCTGATTCCTTACCTCCAGCCCCAGTTAAAGCTGACTGATACTACAGAGTCCCTGACTCACACAAATTTCTGTATAAAAGCCCTGATGTTCTTCATGTTTCACTGTTGCAGTCATAACTGTAGGGTGCTCCTGCCGGCAGGCAGCCCGAGGTCGGCCAGAATATCAAAGTCTGGCGTCGGCTGTATCAGCAAGTACCCTGACGTCAGAATGCATGGGTATAAAGCTGACAGCCAACGCCATCTTCTCCAGTCTTTCTTGCCGTGCGGTGCAAAGCAGTTCGCTAGTTGTTGGTTGGCGTTTTCAAGACAACGTGGTGTGATTGTCGTCGGTCCGAAGTTTTCTACTTCTCTTCTCAAAGCTAAGTATCCCTTTGGGGAAACCGTTTTCTTGCTCCTCCGATGTCAGAAAAAGTTAATAATTGTGTATCGTGTGGAAAACAAATACCTCATAAAGATTTCCACTCTTACTGTCTACCTTTCTTAGGCCCTGACCACGACGTTTCTTGCTGTCTGTTCTGTGCCAGGTTTAATTCTCGCACTGTCAAGCGTAGGTACGATTGGGCCTTGAATTACTTCGGTAGACGATTTAATTATAGGATGTCGTCGGATACTTTACCGACTACCGGAATACAGAAGAAACGCAAAGACAATGACAGGCCTCCGAGGTCCAAACAGGATATTTTGCAGCCGGAGCCAGCTTCGGGTGATGCGTCAGTGAGGCACTTTTGCAGCCCCTGTCGTCTGCCACTTCAGAACCGATGGCCGACACGGACTCCCATGGGGAGCCATCTAGGCCTAGTAATTTGTCTGCTGCAGGACCTTTGGACGTCGCTCCTTCAGATGGGTCCGGAACCGCTGTGCAGGGACCGGCTTCTGAGGGGGTCTTCAGGCCTTCACATATTACTATTTCCACGAAGACAAAGGCTAAGTCAAAGACTCCTGTTAAACCCAGACTTTCTGCTCAAGCTTCTAAGGATTCAGCTCCTAAGACTCAGAAGCAATTACTACGGATGGCTGAGGATTTATTAACTATGATTAGGGGCTCTCACCCTCCTCCTGAGAAAAGGCCTAGACAGGATATCCCTTATGATTCCTCTGATCAGGCTTCTGTATCTTCTGTTTCTTCCCCTGATCAGGATTACTCTTTTCCTCCTTATGAGGATTCGGATGCAGAGGATTCTGTTCCCTCTGCCTCTCCCCCTGAAGATTTCTCTTTTGGGGAAACCTTGCATGAGATGAGGGAGCATTTTCATTGGGAAGGTCAGGATTATTCTGCTTCCAAAAAGAGACTTAGGGAATTTCTTCTTCTCCCTCAACACAGGCCTTTAGCTATTCCTCCTGTACTTGACATTGTGGATGATGCCTTCTCTGAAGATAACTTGAAGCCTGATTCCATGCCGCCTGCTCCTTCTAAGCCCGATAGATTTTACAGGGTCCCTGATTCCCATCAATTCTTATTTAAGAACCCTTCTGCTGATCCTGAAACTATTTTGCAGGGTTCCAAGGCTGCTAAGGCCACCTCCTCTAAGAATCCTATCCCCTCTGAAAAGGATTCTCGTGCCTTGGACAGGTGGGGCAAAAAGGTTTATACTTCAGCTATCCTTTCTATTAGAGCTTTAAATTGCCAGTTTCACATGTTCAAGTATCAACAGTTTCTTTTATCTGTTTTAAAACAAAGGCTTTCTACCTTTCCTGCATGTGCTGAGGACAAGGAATTACAGGATGTGTTGCATGCAACTGAACAAGTTAGCAAACTTAGTTTACATTGTGGTTTTGATGCCTTAGAGGCTTCCTGCAGGGCTGCTGCCTCTGGTACTGTTATCAGGAGACATGCTTGGCTTCGTGAGCAGAATTTACCTGAACAAGTTAAGGCTAAATTGCTAGATGCCCCTGTTCAGCATGATGTCTTATTTGGATCTAAGGCTGAGGAGGTTATTAAAAAGATGGAAGAAAAAGCCAAGTCTATGCAGATTGTAAAAGATTTTTTTGCAAGTACAGCCTCCTAGATTTTCTAGAAATTGGCCGTCCAAAAATTGGTCTTTTCCCACTTCTGACAGGCCTCAAAGGGGAAGATATAGATGCTCCAGAGGTCGGGCGCAGGCCTCTTACAGATCTAGATAGTGGACTGCTTCTTCACCTAGAAGGGGAGAAGACAGACCTCGAACCCAAAGAAAGCAGACCCAATAACTCCCTCTGTTGGGCTACAGGTCCTCCTTCCCTGGATACCCCTCTCGGAGGAAAACTTTCTCTTTTTTACCAAAACTGGACTCGCATTACCCAGGACAAATGGGTGTTAGATGTGATTTTGAAAGGCTACAGATTCCACTTTCACACTCTGCCAAGGCCTTCCGGCTGGCCAGATCTGCCAAAACATCAATGGACAGAGGCCTTAAATCAAGTGGACGCTTTATTAGCCTTAAGAGCCATAGAACCTGTTCCACCTCTAGAGGTGGGGAAAGGTTTTTACTCAAGACTTTTTCTGGTCCCAAGAAAACAAAACTCCTGGAGACCTATTCTGGACCTCTCAATATTAAACACCTTTTTGGAAATTCCAAAATTCAAGATGCTTACACTTCAACAACTTCTCTCGATGCTCTCACAAGATGCTTGGATGGTAACATTGGACTTAAAAGAGGCTTACTTACACGTCCCCATAAGGCAGCAATGCAGAAAGTACCTCAGATTCAAGGCAGGCTCGAGACACTTCCAATTCTCTGTACTGCCATTTGGCTTATCTACTGCGCCCAGAGTTTTTACCAAATGCCTGGCTCCAGTAGTAGCTTACTGCAGACTTCAGGGGATTCAGATTTACCCCTTTCTGGACGACTGTCTAATTCAGGCAGACAGCAAAGACCTTTTACTTCAACACCTGCAGTTTGTTCAGCGTCTTCTCCTACTACTGGGATTCTCAGTGAACACAAAAAAGTCACATTTGATTCCTTCTCAAGGAATGACCTTTTTGGGAGCTCTTCTAGACACAAGTTTACAGATGGCCTTCCTTACTCCAGAAAAACAGTTACAGCTGGCTCCAATCTTCAAGACCTTGGCAACATTGACTCAGCTCACTGCAAGGAAATTCCTGCAGGCTTTGGGCTGCATGGCCTCTTGCATCCTTTTGATTCCAAATGCGAGGCTTCACATGAGGAAACTTCAATGGTACCTAAAGAGTGTATGGTCTCAGCATTGCCACAGTCTGGATACAATGATTCCACTGATTCCCTGCCTCCAGAAGGAATTCCTTTGGTGGTCCAGGGCGTGTGTTTTAAACGAAGGAAAGCCCTTTCGTCTTCCTCAACCTACTCAGATCATAACCACGGACGCCTCGGATTATGCTTGGGGAGCTCATTTTCTAGACAAATGCCAACAGGGCTCTTGGACAAACAAACACCTTCTATGGCACATCAACTTGAAAGAAATGTTAGCAGTCCAAAATGCTCTTCTAGCCTTCCAGACTCTCTTGAAGCCAGGACCTCTACTAATTTGAACAGACAATACCACAGTCATGTGGTACATAAGCAAAGGGGGCTCTCACTCTTACCCCCTTTGCAGACTTGCCATGACTTTATGGGACACAGCCCTAAATTTGAATCTGGATCTTCAGGCACAGTTTATACCAGGAAATCAGAATCTCTTAGCAGACAGCCTAAGCAGAAACATTTTGGATCCTCACGAATGGATGTTGGACCCCAATTTATTCAGCAAGATAACTGCAGTTTGGGGCTGTCCTCAGATAGATCTGTTTGCATCCCATCTCAACCATCAGTTGCCTCTTTTTTGCACCAGGTCCTTCCACAAGACAGCTTGGAAAGTGGATGCCCTGTCCTTCAGCTGGAGGAATCTTTCGGGATATGCCTTCCCTCCTCTTCCTCTTCTACCTCGGGTATTGCTAAAGATAAAGCTGGACAAACCCAGACTGATCATTTTGATAGCTCCAAATTGGCCTCGTCAGTTTTGGTACCCAACTCTATTGCACCTTTGCTTGGAACCCCCTTGGAGTCTTCCTCTGACCCATTCTCTACTTTCCCAGCATCAGGGTCAGGTATTTCACTCTCAAATCAAGACTCTCTGCCTGGCAGCTTGGCTCATCAAAGGCAATTGATTCCTTCTTCTCTTCCTAAACAAGTTTTGGATATTCTTTTGGAAGCTAGGCGTCCTAGTACAAGGAAATCTTATGCTTCTAAATGGAAAAGATTTTGTATTTGGATGCAGGATCGTGGCTCTGATCCTTTAATACACAATATTCCCTCCATTTTACTTTATCTCTCAGACCTTTTGATTAAAGGTCTTTCCTTTTCTTCCATTAAAATTCATGCTTCTGCTATTTCGGCTCATTTCAATTGTGATCCTCCCATTTTTCCCACCAGCTGGTTAGACAATTTCTGAGAGGAGCTAAGAATTTAAGACCTCCTAGATCTCCTCCTGTCCCTCCTTGGGATCTCAACTATGTCTTGGAAAAGCTTACTTTGCCTCCTTTTGAGCCTGCTGCCTCTGCGGATATTAAGTTCTTATCCTGGAAGACGGCTATCTTGTTGGCCTTGACTTCTGCCAGAAGGGTGTCTGAGTTACAAGCCCTCATGGCCGTGGAACCATACCTCATCTTCCATCAGGACAGAGTTTCCTTGAGGACCAATCCTACTTTTATGCCTAAGGTAGTTTCTAGAGTGGCTCTAAATCAGACTATTCACCTTCCTACCTTTTTCCCAAAACCCCAAAATAAGGGGGAAAGGATTTTGCATTCATTGGACGTACACAGGCAACTACGTTTTTACCTGGACAAAACTAAAGATTTCAGAAAATCAGATCAATTGCTTATCTCATTTGCTTCCAGTTCTCTAGGTAAAGCTATTTCTAAGCAAACTATTTCCAAATGGATTGCTCATGGAATAAGATATTGTTACTCTCTTCATGGAAAACAGATTCCAGGTACTGTCAGGACTCATTCTACTAGAGCAGCTGCCACTTCAGCAGCCTTTCTCAGAGGTGTTCCTACCAAGGACATTCTGGAGGCTGCCACTTGGAGCTCTGTGCATACCTTTTCCAAGCACTATAACCTCCCTTTGTACTGTAAGTCTAGGGCAGGCTTTGCCTCTGCTGTTTTGCAGGGTCTTCTAGCTGCTCCTTCTTCTTCATAACCTCCTCCCGTGTTCTCAGCTTTGGGATTCTACCCTACAGTTATGACTGCAACAGTGAAACACGAAGAACATAGTACGGTTGTGTATACCTACCATAAATGTAGATGTTCGAGTGTCACTGTTGCAGTCAATGTTTCCCTCCCTCCAGACCCCTCTTTTTTCTTTTTGCTTACCTTGTTTCCTTTTCCACTACCTTTCTGGTGTATTTGTGTTTCCCTTGGGACACTTTTTGGTTTTATGGGGGCTTCTGACATCAGGGGCAAGAAAGGCTGAAGAAGATGGCGTCGGCTGTCAGCTTTATACCCATGCGTTCTGACGTCAGGGTACTTGCTGATACAGCCAACGCCGGACCCAGACTTTGATATTCTGGTCGACCTCGGGCTGCCTGCCGGCAGGAGTACCCTACAGTTATGACTGCAACAGTGAAGACACTCGAACATCTACATTTATGGTAGGTATACACAACTGTACTTTGCTGACCCTGAAACTATTTTTCAGGGACCCAAAGGGGTTAAGGCCTCATCAGCCAAGAATCCAGTTCCCTCTGACAGAGATTCCAGAGCATTAGACAGATGGGGAAAGAAAGTATATACGTCTGCTACTTTAGCAATGAGAGCCTTAAATCGCCAGTTTCACATGCTAAATTATCAGCAATTTTTGATGTCTCAGTTGAAACAAAAAATGCTTCCAGACTCGGATCCTCCTAATTTTAAAGAAATGCAGGATTTATTGCATGCAGCTGAACAAGTGGGAAAACATACTTTGCAATGTGGTTTTGATTCTTTAGAGGCTTCCTGTAGAGCAGCAGTTACAGGCTCTGTCATTAGAAGACATGCTTGGTTAAAAGAACATACGTTACCAGATCATGTTAAAGCAAAATTATTGTATGCACCTTTGCAGCAGGATGTGTTATTTGGAGTTAAGGCAGAAGAGGTATTAAAGAAAATGGAGGATAAGGCAAAATCTATGCAAACGGTGAAGGATTTCTTACAGGTTCAGCCTCCTTGATTTAGTAGAAATTGGCCAACTAAGAATTGGTCCTTTCCAGTTACAGACAGACCTCAAAGGGGCAGATACAGACGTCCAAGAGGTAGAGGTCAACCACAAGGTCCTTACAGGCCTCGACAATAGGGTGCATCAGGCCAGAAAGAAGAGGAAGGCAGGCCCCAACCATATAAAAAGCCGCCCCAATGACTTCCCACTACAGCTGCCAAACAGCTCTCTCTTGGCAGCCCCCTTGGGAGGAAAACTGGCACATTTCTATCACAATTGGCATATGATCACCAAAGACAAATGGGTTCTCAGCATTGTATCTCAAGGTTACAGGTTCCACTTTCACACACTGTCAAGGATAAAAGGAATGCCAAATCTGCCACCAAATCAATGGACAGAGGCTCAAAAACAAATTACAGCACTCATGGATATGAGAGCTATTCAAAAGGTGCCACCACAGGAGCAAGGACAAGGATTTTACTCAAGACTCTTTCTGGTTCCCAGAAAGGACAAAGCCTGGAGGCCCATTATGGATCTTTCTTCTCTAAACACTTACCTGGATGGTTCAGAAATTCAAAATGTTGACACTACAGCAGCTTCTTCCCATGCTGGACAAGAAAGCTTGGCTCGTGACCTTGGACCTCAAGGAGGCATACCTGCATGTCCCTATCAGACAAAACTGCAGAAGATACCTCAGATTCATAGCTGGTTCAATGCACTATCAATTCTCTGCACTGCCCTTTGGCTTATCTACTGCGCCCAGGGTCTTCACAAAGTGCCTGGCACCAATAATTGCATTTTGCTGACAGAAAGGAATTCAGATTAATCCGTACCTGGACGACTGCCTGATTCAAGCAGAGAGCAAGGACATTCTACTAAAGCATCTGGCGTTTGTAAAAAAGTTAAGTTGCCTGGGGTACACAGTAAACGAAAATAAATCAAAACTAGTGCTCTCACAAGAGATGATATTCCTGGGTGCCAGCTTGAACACAATGGCCCAGATGGCTTATCTCATGCCAGACAAGCAAGGACAACTGACAATACTTTCGATTGATGGCAACAAAGACCCAACTCCCTGCAAGAAAAATTCTGCAGGCTTTGGATTACATGGCATCTTGAATACTACTACTAATTCCATATGCCAGACTGCATATGAGGAAACTACAATGGTACCTAAAGAGTGTATGGTCTCAACACTGTCAAAGTTTGGAAACAGTTATACCACTAATTCCTTGCCTTCAACAGGAGTTTTGATGATGGGCTCAAGCTTGTCACCTCAACAAGGGACAGCCTTTTACTCAACCCACAGCCAGGCAAACACTGACAGCAGATGCATCAGATTACGAATGGGGAGCACACATGGCAGGCAAATGTATTCAGGGCAAGTGGCTCGCAGAACAAAGGCATCTTCACATCAATCAAAAAGAGATGCTAGCTGTACAGAATGCCCTTATAGCTTTCAAGGACCTGCTGCATCCAGGACAACTACTACTAAAGACAGACAACACCACAGTTATATGGTACATAAACAAGCAAGGGGGCACTCACTCGTACCCCCTCTGCAGACAAGCCATGACCTTGTGGAACACAGCTCTAAACTATCAAGTTCATCTACAAGCACAATTCCTGTCAGGAGAGAAAAACACACTGGCAGACGACTTGAGCAGAAACATCATAGATCCCCACAAATGGGAATTGAATCCACAAATATTCAGAATGATAACACAGAAATGGTGGAGCCCGGACATAGATCTGTTTGCATCCCCAATGAACTGCCAGCTACAGAAATTCTGCACAAGGAGTTACCATCCACAAGCATGGAAAGTGGATGCCCTCTCAGCTGGAAAAGCCTACAAGTATACGCTTTCCCACCACTGCCTCTCCTTCCAAAGGTACTCATAAAAGCCAGGCAAGAAGAGCCAAAGATGATCCTGATTGCACCAAACTGGCCACGCCAGCACTGTTACCCCATCTTAAAGAACTTAGCACAAGGACCACCCTGGATTTTGCCTCAAATCCCACATCTGCTGACTCAGCACAACAATCAGATACTTCACAGCCAGCTAAAGACCTTAAACCTAGCTGCATGGAAGATTCCTTAGTCAAGCAAGCAGTGCCTCTCTCCAAAGCTGTTATGGATGTCATTGTGGAGGCCAGAAGGCCTAGTACCAGGAAAGCCTGTTCGGATAAATGGAAGAGATTCTGTGCCTGGAACCAGGCTCACAGCCTTGACAGTCTTGTCCCAAACATTCCTCAGATACTACAATACTTAACTGAGATGCTGGACAAAGGCCTCTCCTTCTCATCCATCAAGATCCACATCTCTGCTCATTACAACATGGACCAACTTTGTTTTGGAAAAATTAACTTTACCTCCTTTTGAGCCAGCTAACACAGCAGAATGAAAATATATCTCTTGGAAAACTGCTCTGCTCCTGGCAATAACATCAGCATGAAGAGTTTCAGAATTACAGGCACTAATGGCAGTGGAACCTTTCCTCATTTTCCACCAGGACAGGGTGTCTTTAAGAACTAACCCTATGTTTATGCCAAAGGTGGTATCCAGTGTGGCTCTAAACCAAACTATTCACTTGCCAACTTTTTATCCAAAACCACAGAATAAAGGGGAGAGACTACTGCATTCTTTGGACATTCACAGGCAGTTACGTTTCTACTTGGACAAAACCAAAGCTTTCAGAAAATCTGAGAAATTATTGGTAGCATATGCTGCAGGAGCACAGGGAAAGGCCATTTCAAAACAGACTATTTCAAAATGGATAGGACATTGTATACGTTTCTGCTATACACACCATGGGAAACCTGTACCTAGCAGCATTAGATCTCACTCCGCCAGATCAACAACCACTTCATCTGCCTACCTCAGAGGCATGCCTACCAAGGATATTTTGGAAGCAGCAACTTGGGAGTTCTGTACATACCTTCACCAAGCATTACCATCTACCTCTCCAGAGCTGGCTTCGCCACTGCACTGCTGCAGGGCCTTATAGCCACCCCTAATGCCTTATAGTACCAGCCACCCTACCTCAGCTTTGGGATTCTACCCAAGTGTAATGACTATAGCAGTGTAACACGATGAACATAGTACAGTTTTGTACCTACCATAAATGTAGATGTTTGAGTGTATACACTGCTGCAGTCCAGGTTACCCTCTCTCCTTCCCCTCTTACTTGCTGGTACGTACTCATGTCTAATACCCTTTACTACCTATGGGGAGTATTTGCTGGTAACTGAAAGTTGCTGTTTGCTTTTCTTGTGTATGTTTTATTAGCAATTTGAATTGCCTACCTATTTGGGGGCACCTGACATCTGGGGCAAGAAAAACTGAAGAAAATGGCATCGGCTGCATCTTATATACCCCTGTCGCACTGACGTCAGGGAGGAGGAGGCAACAGCAACCGATGCCGGACCAACACTTTGGAACTCAGGCCGACTGGGGAACCGCCTGATGGCAGGATAACCCAAGTGTAATGACTGCAGCAGTGTATACACTCGAACATCTACATTTATGGTAGGTACAAAACTGTACTTTACCAATATCTTAAAATAAAATAGACCCCAGAAGGGTTCCATTGTGACTTTGGGCAAATTTATTTAATGAAGTTTTTTATCTGAGTTCCTAATGGATAATGATGTATTTTTTTCTTTACTTTTCTTTCTTTCTTTTTTTGTACCAGGCACTTTGCAGTCTTCTTCGTCGAGATGCTTCTATTAATTTTAAAGCAAAAGGGAATAGCTTGGTGTCTGTACTGGCTTGTAATCTTTTAATGGCAGCATATGAAGAAGATGAGAACTGGCCAGAAATTTTTGTGAAGGTATGGACACATAAGTAAAAGCTGGTACTTATTGATTAAAATTTTTTTATGGAAAATGTGAACAAAGTATGCATTTCCTTATTTGAAAGGATTAACAACATAACTTTAATTTCCAAGCCAAGCTGTAAGTATTTAAATTGTTATAAACAGGTTGTTTTAAGTTGGTGTTACATTTTATTTTAAGGCATATATGTGAATACATACTACCATTTCTGTGGTCCTTTTGTCTGCTTATTTGTTGACCATTATCGCCCTCTTTGCTAATCTTGAGCCTATTTGTTCCCCTACCGGTCACAAGTCCACATTTTTTTTTTATTGCCCCACTCCCCACAGATGACCATTGACTACCACCAGCTCCTCTCCTCGTCTCATTTATCGGGTTTACTAGGCCTGCCTTAGCCTTCCCCAGGCTCAAACCATCCCAGGTCTGAGGCCAGTGAGGAGTTTGAGGATAGTGTATAGCATCATACTGCTGCTGGGAAGTGTACCCTAAACCCTTCCTACCCCTTGGCAGCTTTATCTCTGCAGTTGCTGCCTATAGCAGGTGTATGCACTTGCAACATGGATCTTGTCAAGCTCTTAATGCTGCAGTTGCAGCAAGCTTACAGATTCTCCCTCCCCATAGGCTGGAAGAGCTGGCACTGGACGCTCTATCCCATCATCCCTCTATCTTTTCCTTACAGTGGCTATGGTATTAGTTAAACACAGGTCATCCAGGGCATAGTAAAAGCTTTCTCGTCCTTTGCTAAGGAGCCAGACTTGTATATTTCTGTTATTTTACTTAACTAGTGGATGGAAGATGAGCCCAGCTGAAAAACTTTATATTATACTTCAATAGAGAATACACATGGAAATCTGGTATGACACTTGAAGTCTTGGGTCCCACATCACCCTTATTAAAGCGTGCTATAGGGCATACAACCTCTCTATCCTTACCATTTCTTGTCTTGTGTGAGTAGATTTATGTGAGGCATATAGACTTTGACATATTCCTTTTTGTAACAATTAACAAGACTTTGGTCCTTGTTTCAAATCTTGCAGGGGGGTATGCAGTCTCTAAAATCACATTGTTTAAGTCCAAACAGTGATGAGAAAAAGTAGTGTTAATTGTCCCCATTCATCAGCTGAATTGCAAAGGAGTAGACATTTTATTTATTTTTTAACCATTGCAGAATACTGATCCACATGTATCTTTTTTAGGGCTAGTGCAGTAGCACTGTTTGCTTAAGTTCTTGCTCATGGTGACACAGTTAGGCAAATGAAGGCCGAAGTGGTAAAATCCTAGACCACGAGGAGTAGCACATTAACAGTTAATAGTCCTAATCATCTGTAATAACTGCCAGTCTTTTCAGTGGTTGTGACTAGGATTTGCGTATGTTCCAGGAATTCTTAAGTTTGCCAGAAGATGAACACTGAATGACTAACAGCTTGCACTGTGTTCGCAGTGGAAGTGGGTTTGCGTGGAAGCCAGGATTTTTCAGATTGTGCACAACT
>NC_056746.1:629824070-629899070 GCF_019279795.1 Protopterus annectens
TGGGTTATGTATTCATTATTATCTGATCAGTAATGTAATTTGTTCTTTTATAAAAGGGTGGCTTTTCTTAGCTGTGGGAAATTTGATAGTCTGAAAGGGAATTCTCATTGCTCTGGACTATAGTTGTTTCTCAGCAGGTAGTAGGTCCTCATGCTTGGAGTGGAATGCTTTGGGTTGGGACAAGTTCATTTGGAGCCTGCAAACAAATCTGTCTTGATCTGGAATTGTTACTTGCTCGTGAAGAAATCTAGTTGTGGATATTTTGTGTTGATGGGACGATATGTTTTTCAACATATCTTTTGCAACCTTGGATAAAGCAAACTGGTGAGCTGAATACAATTTTTATTTTCATCAGCTTATCTGCCAGTAGTTATCAGAACTGTGTCTGTTATATGGTTCCTCTTAAATATTTGAGTCCTTTGAAGAACATTGGTTGTAAATTAATTTACTTGAATGCTTATTTGGTAGACATCTTAATTCTTAGAAAGTGGTTTACTTTCATGTAATCATACACTGTGTCCCCTGGCGGGTACCTACTGCACACACCTACTTGCTTACCAGAGCCCATGATGCTTAGTAGGAATAGCAAGGGTTTAGGATAGTGCTTGTTTTGCAGATGTGTAGGAGGCCACATAGGACTGGATCCTTTGAGCCTTTATAGACAAGTCAGAGGTCCCCCCTCAAGAATCTGTAGAAAATGGAAGCAAGCGCTTTAAGGCAGTATGTGTTTCTCATGTTTGCCAGAATACACAGCGCTGCATTTGTTGGCCTTCAGGTTCAGGCCGTAGTCCAGTCATCACTTGTATGTACATTTTAGGCTCTTTAGTAAAATGTGGTATGACATCTGTGAGTTTGCAGTCATTGGCAAACTTGATCAGTGACAGGTCCTTGATATCGACCTTGATATCATAGATTGTTACTAGGCTGATGACCCAGGGGGCTTTTCTAAGCCTAGCCAAGTTTTCCGAAAGAATAATAATGTCCTTTATCCAAATAGGATATTGAGGGTCAGGAATTTATAAACTACCTTTGTCCATAAGAGACTGTGCCAGGGCTGGTGTAAATGTCCTGTTCCCCATCCACTGGTCTAGGTTGGGTTTAAACTGGGTAATAGATAAACTCAGTTTAAGTGGATTGGAAGCCTGTTCCGTACGAGGGGCAGTCTCAGGGACACATGTCTGTCTCTCCAGCATGTTCTGTTTAAGTCACAGACAAAATTCAGGTCTCTAGACATTGTATTTCTGGTACGTTTGACTTATGAATGTGCAGGAATTTCTTAAGTGCGGGGGTTTGCGGATGCCTTGTAAGTTAGGTAGAGATCATCCCTCAGCAATCTATAGGATTATATCAGATAATTAAATACTGAAAAGAGATCACTCAAGGATTGATCCATGAGATACACCACTAGTATTGACCCTTTCATTGAGAATATGTCCCCTAAACTCTTTAAGCCAGTTTGCTATTCAGTAGGTAGCATGAAGATTTGTATTTCGTTTGCTTGGTCTGGCAATAATGCCAGAATGTAGAGTGAGATTAAGAGTCTTTGGCCAGGTTGAGGTAAGCAGTGTGAAGTAATTTGGTTGCAGCCAATACATCAGTGAGTTGTTCAAAAAAGTCCATTAAGTTTAGGATCTACATTTAAAGAACCCAGACTGGTTTGTTTTGGGTGAAGGAATTGTAGATTGCTGATGTCCTTGTTAATTTCCATAATGATTTACTCCAGTGTTTTACAGATGAGGCTGGTGATACTTATAGTTCAGTAGTTTTCATTATCAGTAGTGGGTCTTCCATTGTGGAATTAGATGACTACAGTAGTTTTCCAAACCTCTAGCACAAATCCAGTGGAAACTGAGATAGAGTAGGTGCGAGAAGGGGTAAGCTTGCGTTTGATTTACTTGCTTCTTTCCGGCTTCACGGTATTCATTCTACCATTTTAACATCTGATAATGATGTACAGATGTGAGGATTTCCATTTAGGAAGAACATGACATAGCTGTTTGTGAAGGTCTTTGTATATGTACTTGTGAATGAGTTGTTTGCTGCTGTATTTAATTTAGTTAAATATTAGTTTTTATTATCTGGGGAATTTTTTTATGTTATTTTGACTTTTATAAAACAGTGTAAGAAACTTCTCTGTGTGGAAGATTTTCAGTCCATATATTTCTAGTTAATCACTGTATATTAATCAGATCAGACAATAGTAGTGGAAGTAGCAAACTTAAACTCGTCTTAAGTCAAAACAAAACAAATAATAATAATAATAGAAAATATATAATTGTACAGCTTTGCTAAGTATTCAAACGTAATCCAAGCAAGGCAGGCAATCTGTTTCCAGTCGAAAATCCTTTAAGTACACAGACAAGCGATCCAAGTAAAACAAAAATCGAGTAATAATTTCCTCACAAGCTTTCTAAAAATGTATATACTTTTTATCAGGCATGGGAGTGGTTTATTGTGCTGTGAAACAAAGTGTCATTGGTACACATGTTAAATTCACATTCCTTCCCCCATCAGTGTGACATTCGAGCTGGTCCTGCCCTACTTAGTAGCTGTCATAAAAATATATAACCCTTATGTACTTTAAGTAAAATTTATAATGATGTGGTACCTCTTATTTAACCAGATTATTAAGTAGTTTATTAAGTCTGTGATTTTATCCAAGACAATATACTACATGGCTGAAAATATATCCACCTTAGTTCATTTGGCAATCAAAAAAAATATATAAATATATACATATACATTTTGCATGTAAAAATCAGTTTCTATTTTCATAACCTATTGTTAACAAAGATTGCTTTTGTCCTTCTAGACTTCTTCGGAGGAAGGGATGTGAATTTTGATTTTTATCTGATTTTTTTGTAGATTGCTGTTACTGCCTCTTTAAATGTTGGTGCTACACTGTTAATTGGAAGTATCTTATTGGCTGGTCAGTTTTTACGTATGTACTGTTTTTTTGGATGTGCAATAGTTTTTAGAGTCTGAAGAAGCAAACGGTCTTCATGAAAGCACTTAAAGTACATTAAGTTTTATTGGCTGTGCTTTGGTGCAGTGTTCTCTTTTGCTATTAACTGGTTTATTTGGCACCTTATATTCGCTGGTGCTGGTGAGTTTGTTTGTATCTTTGCTAAACTTTTTGAGCTCACTTTTAGAGTTGGAATTTAATTTTTTTGTTATAGTCAGTACTCTTATTGCGTAGCATATTTGTACTAGGGTTCCACCATAGGGGTGTATTCAGAACTTGGCATTGTAATTGTTTCTGATGGGGGACCGATGCTTCAATGCATATTTTTAGGTGAGCATAGAAACAAATGTAGAAGTGTATGAGTTGGGGTCATCCAGGGTAGAGGGGGTTAAGTTTCCTGAGGGCATCGGCTAGTTGTAATACATTTGTTTTAGCATAGTTTCTAAAGACCAGAATAGTTTGATGATAATTCAGACTTTACCCTCATAGCGAATATTAATGAATGATTATCAGATTTGACCAATTATGAGGCATATCTGCTGCTGTTGCCTTTAGGCTATATGAGTTGTTTCTCTGCCCAGAAAACAACATCCGGTCGGCTTCACAGTACCACCCACCGACACACACATATACTTTCACTCTGATTGGCTAGCCCCAAGGAGGGAAATCAGCAGTCAAAGTGAAGATTTCTTGCCGCCTCGAGTAGAAGCATCTGTGGGGCTTTACAGGAGATGCAGTCAGCCTAGAGCTTTCATTTCTGACATATAAGCCCCAGTTGGGGAAACCTTCCACACAGAAATTATTGCTCTTTTAAGAAAATATTGTATTTTCTATCTAAAAATGGCATTTCCCTTTTAAGAAATCTGTTATGTTTCATCAGTATTGGAAGTGTCCTGTCAAGGACCACTATTTTTACTGTATAGTGCTTTTTTTAATCTGTTCAGGGATATGTTATGAAAAAATATATAATGTTTGTGTAAACATTTCTTTTGTAATTAAAAGTAATACTTTAGGATGGCCAGGAATGTGTTAGTCAATATAGTGCTATTGTTCACTTATTGACAGCCTACTTGCCATTTTGTTGTACTGACAATGGGTTTGAGTTTAGAAAAAGTGGTGAACAGAGGATTTGTGTGTTAGTTGTGGGTACTCAATGGCAACTTACCTGCTGACTGTTTTTGTCTAGCCATGCTTAACCACTTTTGGTGTTCCTCCTCAGCTACAGCATGGATAGTTATACTAATCCTGCTGGCTCCTCTCTTGCTATACCTAGAAAGAAAAAATCACTTGCCAAGGAGCCCTTGCCATTGCCACAGGCTCACTCTGTGCCTCACCCAGTAGTGGATGAACCTGTAGTGGTCATTGGTTATTTCTCAAAACACTCACTCACTTATCCGGCTTCCTCAGGTGTACTCATTTTGGCCACCAGGAACTGGGAGTCAGTCACGTCCTCTCTTGCTGTTCCAGAGTTTGACTGGGGCATTGGGAGAACCATCTTCTCTAGGTCTGGGAGACTCTCCAGGATATTGTTCACTGGATAACTGATGCATGATACCATTCGACAAGAAAGATATCCCGCCTTTGAGTTGGTCTTCTTTTTCTTCTTCTTCAGGGACTCCTATAAGGGAAAAACAAACGATTATTCATTGTTTATCTCAAGAAATAATTAGAGTTAAAGATAAATTTCTTATATTTGCAAGGCAGGCAACAGATCCTGCATGATAGAAACCACTACACGCGGGCATCCCCTGTAAAGTAATTTCTGAGGAAACCGGGTCTGATGATTCTGATTTTGCTGTGTATAGGACTTCTTCTCTTACAGATTCACAAGCCCATCTCTGACGGTGAGGAAAATATTAGTTCTTGTACTCCTTTGGAGGAATGTCCTGTTCCTCAGACCATAGTAACGTTGAATGAGGTATTTTTATGGGAACAAATTGATATTCCATCTGAACTGAGGACATATTATGATATGTTGCAAATGGCCATACCTTATTCCTCGTCCACCTCTCCTAAGCTGCTAGCTTTGGAAGATGTGTTGAATGCTGCCTGTAATCATCCTGAGACTCAGCTGTCAGCCCCCCCTCCAAAAAGAAAAAAAAATGCACATCAGGTGCTTCAGACCAATATTTTTTTTTCTCTCACCTTAGATCAGATCTAGAAGCAATTTCCAATTTTCACTTGCTGGTAGCAGGCTGATTTTCTTAACACCTTTACTGAATTATCACTTGTGACATGGGCACATTTACATTTATATAAAAATAATCAAACTGTTTTAACAAGTTAAAATTAACAAACATTATGCTTCACATTTATGCTGTATAGCCTAAGCAACATTACATAAATTATTCAATTCATGCCTTTTTTAAACGGGGAACTTCTTTATTAAACCATCACTAATAACATAAGCAAACATAAATGTATATAAATGAAAACAAACCACAGTAACACAATCCAAGTTGCAAGCATTTTACATAACCAACCATACTGACACACTCCCAGTTGCAAACACTATACATCACAGAGTGGGATTTTGGATGCAGGGCTTTAAGGAGATTAATAATCCTACAGAATATTGCATCCATAAAGTATTCTAATAACTAAGCCAACATGGGAATGGAGAAAGGAGATTCTGCCAATAGGGATGACTGCAATTAGGGATATAGACAATAGGCAAGAGGGGGGCCGGAACTTATTGGAGAAAACTGGCAAAGGAGCCAAGGTATTTTGGAGCAAATAACTAGAGAGGGAAAGATGACAGAATTGGAAAATATCAAGAATTTATTTGGGCTGAAGGTTACAGATGGCCTTCCCTATCAAGGACTGATATCAGAGTATAGGCAAAGTGAAAGAAATAGGGGGTGTCCTAAACAAAAGACCAGCACTGACGTTTTAGTAGAGTGTAGAACAGAAGCTGCCATTAAAAAAAAATGAATAATTAGTAGAGCATATAAAACATTGCATAACTATAGAGAAACAAACAGAGGAAGTTCGAAAGGATTGAGAAGAGAGATAGGATAAGCAATTCATAAAGAAACAATGTGAGGATATATGTATGTCTCCCAAATGTGCAACAAAATGTAGAAGATTTAAGATTTTTGCTTGGAAATGATTACATAGATATTTTTATACCCCAGGGAGGCTCCAGAAAATCTTTCTTCAGGTAGATAGGAAATGATGGAGGTGTGATGGGGAAGAAAGAGGTAGGTACTTGGGAACATACTTTCTGGCAGTGCAGCGAGTTGTCTGAGTTCAAGAATTCCCTGTAAGATGCACTGTCGGATATGCTGGGTGGGCAGATTAATGTGATGTGGGAGATCATTCTTCTGAGCTATGATACAGAATCGGTCGGAATTGCCTAGACATGGTAAGGCCTTGGTGTCTCTAATTATGGTGACTGACAAAAAAGCAGTTTCTAGAAAATGGAAATCAAAATCTAAACCAACTGTATTAGAAGTAGTGAATATAGTAATACAGATAAAACAAATGGTACTGAGATCTTTAGAAATGGGTAGGAGCAAACCACACAGGGAAATATATGAATTGTGGGAACAATACATACAGGGGAGGGATGAGGTTTAAAAGAAGGCAGGACTTAATTGAGCTGTATAATGTTTGACTGAAAACAATTGGGTAGATTATAAGTGATTTATTTATTTATTTTATTTTTATTTATTTTACATTTGTTTACCGGGAAGTCTGACTGGACACAGGTCCATTTTTAGTGGAGGCCCAGGGAGAAAAGTCCCAAATACAATGTAATACAACAGACACATTTTATAATATAACAGATGTGCATTAATATACAGGAAGAGTTTACAGTAGAAAATATTTAGCAATTTATTTATTTTTGAACTATAGGAAGCCTCTCGTTCTTTCTTGAGCTTCCTCCCGTTTCAGCATCATCCCTTTCCACTTTGAATTATAGTTTTCTCTTTATGCTACGTGTAGGAGCCTTAACTGTGTAGCTCTGAAATACCCCTTCAAATTGGGTAATCCCATTCCGCTATGTTCTGCTGGAGGAATCATCTTATCCCACTTGACTCTTGCAGTCTTTCCCTTCCAGATAAAATCCTTCAGCACTTTATTAATTGCTATCTACAACTTCTCCTCTGGTTGATAAAAATATGCTTGACTTGTGTATGACTGAAGGGACTAAAAACCTTTTGACTGCTTATATATTACTGTCCATATTCATGTAACAGCTTCCATTTTCTCATTTTTTGTATTATCTTTTTACCGTAAGTAAGGATATGGCTGAACCAATGCATGTGTAGGTAAAGAATTTACCACTATCGCCTTCGTTTTAGATTCATTGATTTTGTATCCCAAAAAGATTTGAAACTGTTTCAAAATGTTACACAACACTGTAATGTCTCTTTCTGGTTTTGTCAGATATAAAATAATATTATCTGCAAATAGAGCCAGCTTTTTGACTGCCACACCAATTATATCCTTGAATTTCTGAGACCCTTAGTTTCTTTGCCAGTGGTTCTGAATATAGTGGAAAATACAAAGGGGAAAGAGGATATCCCTGCCTCATTCCCCTGCTCAAGCAGAAATTATCAGAAAGGACCCCACCCACTTTAATTTTCACCGCTGATTCCTCATATATCCTCCTAGTCAACCTTATAATTTTTTCAGGAAATGTAAATGGTTCCATTGCCTTGCATATAAAGTCCCAGTTTACTCTCTCAAATGCTTTCTCTGCATCAAGATCCACCAAAGGCAATGGCATTTTCTTACATTCTGCTTCCCTGTGGATCATCAGTGTTCTGTTAATGTTGTTAAATGTTTGCCTCCCCTCCACAAAACCACATTGAGTCACAACTATCAATTTTGGCATTGTTTGTCATTTGTGTAGCCATTATAGACGTGAACACTGTACAATCATGGTTTAATATTGAAATGGGCCTTTATGAAGCTGGGTCCTTTGCATCTTTACCCTCTTTAGGTATTACAGCTGTCACTGCTTTCTTCCAGGAACAAAACATAACACATAATTCAACTTACAAGGGTATTTAAATACAGTTGAATTTTATATGTTTATGGCTGATTTTAAACATTTTACCTGTGTGGTACACCTTTAAGACCTGATAGCAGGCTTTCTATACCAGGGGGAGATTTATTTAAAAGCAGCACTTCACTTGTGTATTTCAGATTCTGATGAAGTCTGTTGTTTGCAGACGAAAAGCTGTATTGTGCATTACATAAGCTTAAATAAATTTGTGGTGTCAACCTTTAACAGCAGTGCCTATCTGTTTGGCAGCTAGTGGTTTTGTTGTTAATTCTTGTTACTTCTTAACCATAGTTCCCTTTCTTTTATTTCCACCCTATTTTTAAACTCCAGCTTATTTTATCCCACTGCCTAGCTATATATTTTCAGAAGAAATTTATATCCTCTGTAATAACTCCACTGCTCATTCTTTAATTTCCTGCCTTTTCAACAGGTAGGTGGGAAAGTGCCAGTGCCTCATTTTTATTTCATTACCCTTTGTTTTTATTTTAGTTATTATTGGCAAGTGATCTGAAATAGTTATCGGACGCATATCAAGACGTTCAGTAAAATGCATATGATGTTCTTCATTCCACATTGCTGCAGTCCTAACTATTGGGTAGTCCGCTGTCCAGTCGGCCCGAATACCAAAGTATATGGCTGACGTCGGTCAGGGCGCATTAGACTGACGTCAGTACGTCAGGGTACTAATGCGCATGACCGACGTCATATCCTCAGTCTTTTTTGCCGCATGGTCCGATGCAGAAGCAATTTTGCGAGTGCAGGTTGGCGTTCTGAAAGTTTCTGAAGCCAGAGTTTCAGACAGAATCAAAGTTGGCTAAGTACCCCGTTGGGGAATATTTTGGTTTTTTCTTGCCTCAGTATTTAACCGGATGTCAGAAAAAGTGAATAACTGTATTTCTTGTGGGAAACAGATACCTCATAGGGATTACCATACTTTGTGTATACCTTGTTTAGGGCCTGAGCACGACGTTGTTGGATGCCGCTCTTGTGCTAGATTTAACAAACGCACTATTAAGAGAAGGTTAGACTGTGCCAGGTTAGTGTTTGGGAAGCGTTGTAATTATAAAATGCCGTCGGATGCTCCGACGCCTGCTTCGGCTAAAAAACGCAAGGACAAAACAGCAAAGCCTAGAGTGGAAGAACCGACAGTCCCAGACGTCGGTTCTTTAGAAGGCTCAGTGGAGCCGGAGGTTTTGCCGGGTGTTTTTTTGGAGTCTCAGGGAGAGACTTTACTGTTACAGGATGTATCCTCTCAGGAAGTAGGCCAGGCTGAGGGGGCTTCTCAGGTGGCTGTTCTTCCCTCTCTTCCTAAGGTGGTTAGAGCCTCCCCTTCTGTTTCCAAGGCTTCTTTGAGGGGCAGGCCAAGTTTTGCTTCAGTGGGGGTTTCTCCTAGTGCTTCAGGGTCTTTGCCTAAGAAACATATGCTTAAAATGGCAGAGGATTTGATTACTATGATAAGGGGTTCTATGCCCCCACCTGATAAGAGGCCTAGGGTGGAACCTGAGTTTGAGAGTTTTGAGCAATGCTCGGAGGCTTCTGAGTCTTCGGCTGAAGACTTGCAGGAGTACCCTCCTTATTCTGATTCTGATGTGGATGATTCTACTCCTTCAGCTTCTCCTCCTGAGGATTTTTCATTTTCAGAGACTCTGCATTCCATGAGGGAGCATTTTAAATGGGAAGGTCAAGATTTCTCTGATTCCAGGAAAAGGCTTAGGGAATTCTTGTTTTACCCCAGCATAGGCCTTTAGCTATAGCTCCTGTTTTGAATGTGGTGGAAGATGTTTTGGCAGTGGCTTCCCTGAATCCTGATTCTTTGCCTCCTGCCCCAGTTAAACCGGATAGGTATTATAGTGTGCCTGGAGCTCATAAGTATCTTTTAAGAGTCCTAGGGCAGACCCGAAACTGTCTCTCAGGGGCCTAAAGGTGTGAAGGCCTCAGTTGTTAAAAATCCTGTCCCTCCTGATAAAGAGGCAAGGGCTTTGGATAGATGGGGAAAGAAAGTGTATACTTCTTCCACTTTAGCCATGAGGGCGTTGAATTGTCAGTTTCATATGTTAAAATATCAGAATTATCTTCTTTCACAGTTGAAATCTAAGGTGGATGCTCTGGCGGAAGGTATTGAGTGTAAAGAGTTGCAGGATTTAGTTCATGTGTCTGAACAGGTGGGTAAACATTCCTTGCAATGTGGTTTTGATGCTGTGCAGGCCTCCTCCAGGGTGGCTGCCACTGGTTCTGTTCTTCGTAGGCACGCCTGGTTGAGAGATCAGAATTTAGCTGAGCATGTTAAGACACGGATTTTGGATGCTCCTTTGCAGTCTGATGTGTTGTTTGGTTCGCCTGTAGAAGCAGTTTTGAAGAAAATGGAGGACAAGGCTAAGTCTATGCAAACTGTTAAAGATTTTTTGCAGGTGCAGCCTCCGAAGTTTAGTAGAAATTGGCCTGCTAAGGGATGGTCTTATCCTGCTTATGATTCCCAGTCTAGGGGTAGGTCTAGACGTGGTAGGGGCAGAGCTCAGGGTTCTTTTAGGCCTAGGACAGGGAGTTCCCCTGCTCAGACTTCTGGTGAGGGCAGGGGTCAGTCCTTTCATAAGCAGACCCAATGACCTGCCTTTTCAGCTGCCAGTTCATTCTCGCCTGGCAGCACCGTTGGGAGGAAGACTGTCTCTTTTCAATGAAAATTGGGATTTAATTACCCAAGACAGATGGGTTCTGGATATCATTCACCACGGTTACAGGTTTTATTTCCATACCTTGCCTCCTTTCAAAGGCATGCCAGACATTCCTCCTCTACAAAGACAAGAGGCTCACAAGCAAATTTCTCTGTTACTCCAAATAGGGGCCATTCAGCCGGTTCCTGTGCCAGAAAGGGGCCTAGGATTTTACTCTCGCCTGTTCCTAGTACCGAAGAAGGGGAACACGTGGAGACCAATTTTGGATTTATCTATCCTCAACACTTATCTGGACATTCCCAAGTTCAAAATGTTGACGTTACAACAGCTTTTACCTCTGCTGGGCAAAGATCACTGGATGGTAACTTTAGATCTCAAGGAAGCTTACCTTCATGTGCCTATAAGACTAAGTTGCAGAAAGTATCTGCGTTTTCGAGCTGGAAATTTTCATTATCAGTTCTCTGCATTGCCCTTTGGCTTATCTACTGCGCCCAGAGTATTCACAAAGGTTCTGGCTCCAGTGATAGCTTACTTCAGGCTAAAAGGAATTCAAATCTATCCTTACTTGGACGATTGCCTGATTCTGGCTCAAGAAAAGGAAGACCTTCTACAGCATTTGGAATATGTCATAGCAGTGCTAAGATGCCTAGGGTATTCTGTGAACGAAATAAAGTCCAGTCTAGTACCCTCTCAAGACATGTGCTTTCTGGGTGTGAGACTGAATACAGCAGCCCAGATGGCCTTTTTAACCCCGGACAAACAAAAGAATCTTTCCAGTTACTTCCATCAACTATCTCTTCAGTCCGGGCTGACTGCAAGGACAGTCCTTCAAGCCTTAGGGTTCATGGCATCTTGTATTCTGGTGCTTCCCAATGCCAAACTGCATATGAGGAAGCTACAATGGTATCTCAAATGTATGGACACAGCACTGCCAGGATTTGGACACTGTCATTCAAATAATACCTTGCATTCAAATGGAATTTTTGTGGTGGGCTCAGGAATGTCACCTAAACAAGGGACTCTCTGTGACCCGGCCAGAGGCGAGTCAGATTCTAACGACAGATGCCTCAGACATTGCTTGGGGAGCTCATCTAAATGGAAAGTGGATACAAGACAAGTGGCCTGCCAGACTACAGCATCTACATATCAACATGAAGGAGATGTTAGCAGTCCAGTTTGCATTAATGGCTTTCAAGGAGTTACTTCTTCCAGGGCAGGTGTTGATTCTAACAGACAACACAACTGTCATGTGGTACATCAACAAATAAGGGGAACACATTCTTACCCATTGTGCAGGCAAGCAATGATTTTATGGGAGACTGCGCTCAGCTTGCAACTAACTCTTCAGGCAAGGTTTCTGCCGGGAGCACAGAACTCCTTAGCAGATGTGTTAAGCAGACAAATCATGGATCCCCACGAGTGGAAACTGGATCTTCATGTATTTCAAAAGTTGACAGTGTCCTGGGGAACTCCAGACATAGATCTGTTCGCTTCTCCACTAAACCACCAGCTGCCAAAGTTTTGCACAAAGAGGTTTCATCACACAGCTTGGAAAGTGGATGCTCTTTCTTTCAGTTGGAAAAATCTTCATGTGTATGCGTTTCCACCTCTGCCTCTTCTTCCAAAGGTGCTTCTAAAGGTCAGACAAGACAAGCCAAGGATGATTTTAATAGCTCCAGATTGGCCTCGGCAGCACTGGTACCCATTACTGAGGAGTCTGGTAAAGAAGCCTCCATGGCCTTTACCCTTGATTCCACACCTGTTGTCTCAGAGGGACGGTCGCCTGCTCAATGTCAAGCTTCACTCTCTTCATCTAACAGCCTGGCATATTCTGTTTTGAAAGACAGCAGGTCTCAACTTCCTCAACAAGTTTTAAATGTGATTATGGAAGCCAGGAGACCTAGTACAAGGAAAGTGTACGCAGAAAAATGGAAGAGATTTTTATTTTGGAGTACAGCAAACAATTTGGAGATTTCTGAGCCAAATTTGAGTGTGGCTCTTCAATATCTTACTGAGTTATTGGACAAAGGTTTGACTTTCTCTTCCATTAAGATTCATGCTGCAGCAATTTCAGCTCACTATGATTGTGACCCATTGCTGTTTTCGCATCCTTTGTTCAAGCAATTTCTTAGAGGGGCAAAGAATATAAGACCCCCACGTAGAGCTCCTACTCCTGCTTGGGATCTCAATTTTGTGTTGGAGAAACTTACTCTACAACCTTTTGAGCCTGCGGCTACTACTGAATTGAAATACTTGTCATGGAAGACTGCTTTTTTGTTGGCCATTACTTCTGCAAGAAGGGTTTCTGAGTTGCAGGCCCTTATGGCAGTGGAGCCTTTTGATTTTTCATAAGGATAGAGTATCTTACGCACTAATCCTTCCTTTATGCCTAAGGTGGTTTCTAGTGTGGCTTTAAACCAAACTATTCATTTGCCTACTTTTTATGCAGATCCCCAAAGTAAAGGGGAAAAGATTTTGCACACTTTAGATGTACACAGGCAATTGCGTTATTATTTGAGCAGGACTAAGGATTTTAGGCAGTCTCAGCAGTTGTTTGTTTCTTTTGCTTTGAGTTCTCAGGGCAAGCCTGTGTCAAAACAAACTATTTCTAGATGGATTGGGTGTTGCATTACATTTTGTTATTCCCATCATGGCAAGGAGATTCCAGCTGGGATTAGGCCTCATTCCACTAGGGCTACTGCCACTTCAACAGCATTTCTGAGGGGTGGCAACTAAGGATATTTTGGAGGCAGCTACTTGGAGTTCAGTGCATACTTTCTCTAAGCATTATCACCTTCCTCTCTACTCTAAGTCTAGGGCTGGTTTTGCCACAGCTATTTTGCAAGGCATGTTGTCAGTTCCTGCTTCCTTATGATTTGCCAGCCTCCCTTACCTCTGCTTTGGGATTCTACCCAATAGTTAGGACTGCAGCAATGTGGAATGAAGAACATAGTACAGTTTTGTACCTACCATAAATGTAGATGTTCGAGGATCCACATTGCTGCAGTCCAATTTACCCTCCCTCCTTCCCTCTGTGTTTAGGGGTGGTTGTGTAGGTGAGGTTATATTCTGCTAATTTTGTATATTTTGTATATATATTTTGGTGCAGGTATGTTGGGAGTTTTTGGTTTTTGGCCTTATCTTTTCAGGGTCTTCTGACATCTGGGGCAAGAAAAGACTGAGGATATGACGTCGGTCATGCGCATTAGTACCCTGACGTACTGACGTCAGTCTAATGCGCCCTGACCGACGTCAGCCATATACTTTGGTATTCGGGCCGACTGGACAGCGGACTACCCAATAGTTAGGACTGCAGCAATGTGGATCCTCGAACATCTACATTTATGGTAGGTACAAAACTGTACTTTCTTGTGAAATGTAAATTCTGTCTAGACTAGCCCAGTTTTTGTATTTTGGGGAATAATATGTAAGTTCACCCTGAACTCCTATTACTGAATTCACATCTTCCATGCCAAATATTTTCATACATTTCTTCAAAAATTTACATTTCTTTGTTATACTTGTTATACTTTCCCTTCTGGGCTCACCAGATGCATCTTCACTGCTGCAAATCACATTCCAGTCCCCACCTGTAACTAATATTCCTTGCTGAAAACTGATTATTTCTCCCAGAATTTTCTTAAGCTCTCTCTCACAGCAATTTTAGGTGGAATATAAATACATGCTAATGTAATCCTCATCCCTTGCCAGTAATCCCTTAGCACTACAAATTTGCCATTATCTTTTTTTATCCTCTTCTGTCACTATTGGAGCTCATCTTGCAATTAATATAGGTACTCCTCTTTTCCTTTGTCCCAAGTAAGCTGAATAATCACCACAAAACTTTTTGTCAAATTTACATGTTCAGTACTAAGTGTGTCTCCTGTAACATAGCTATTTGCACACTACATTTTAACGTAATTCAGTACTTTTTATTTTTTGTATTTATCTGTGAAACCATTGACATTTTAAAGACATTACAGAAAGTATAATTTCCTTAAAAAGTTATTCCCACCTTTTATGTATAATATCTTTTTTGTCAAATGTCTAATCCATGTTTTTGTGTTACATGCATACACTGTGTGGCAGGTTGAACTTTTATACAGTTGTTTCTTGTCGTATCCATTTGAGCCTATGCCACATCTTGCAAAACGTTTTGTTTTTTTGAAAGTCCTCAAACTACAAAAAAAAAAACACACCCCAAGACCCCCTAAAACCTGTTAACTTAATACTAACAGACAAAACTAAGTACATCTTCAAATATTGAATTTTTACCCACCTAATAGGAGCAAAAGTCCCAAACTGACAGCCACACCTACAGACTTGAGTTAAACAAAAAAAAAAGTTATGCATCCTAAAACACATGGTGCAGCCCGTGCTTCTAAGACATTTGGTTTTGTCTCATCTTTATAGCTCTACCAGCTGCAAACCCCCCCGAATGCTTTCAGAGAACATTGTCCTAGCCAAATTCACATTTTTTCTTAGCCAGTCACTCTCCACCAGACTGTAGCCAGTTTCCCTTTATCAAATTGTCTCCATGGAGACATGAAGACCAGCTGCAGAATCGCACCTAAGCAAACATGTCTTTGCTAGAAAAAAAAGCCTCATAATATTCAGTATTCTTTTTCATTTATTTGCTCTCTTAAAACTTATTACCAAATCAATCTAAGGTCTATGATCCAGTCATTCCCCTATGCAGGAATGAAAAAAGCACTGTAATTTTTCTCTTGTCCTGCCTTTTTAACCAGGGAGTTTCCTGTTACATTGCAGAGCCTACCTTTATTAAAACTGAACAAGAAGAAGGGAGAAAGAAAAGAACAGCAGCAGCTGTTTACATTCCATATTATACTTAAAAGTAACTGATGAAACTTTACTTTATAGCATGTAAAGAAAACCACACACCGCAAAAATAGTATTTAAGAAAAAAAAGTCTTTACTTACAGTTGACTTTCTCCCTCCTCTTCCCCACCCCAAAGCACTTTTCCGAACATTAATGACATGAAGTAGGGCATATGCTTTAGAGTCCCCCACAAGTCCAACAGCTTCTGAAAAGTCCAATATTTCCAGATTTTCTTCTGTCATAGTTCACAAATATAATTATTACGTTATAAATCCACATTAAGTTACTGGTTTTAGTCCTGTTTATTTCCATCCCCAAATCCTGTTTCCACTTCATTTCCAAAGTACTCTCAATTATTCTAGTTGGCTCTCATGCTTTCTTGCTTCTCTCCAGCATTTTCCATTGAAATGTTGGATAAGGTTTCATGGATAACAGTCTGTCTGTGGTCTTTATTACCAGAAGAAGCAGCAGAATCTTCTTCTGTTTTTCAGCTCACTTTTTGTTGGAAAAACATTTGTATTTCCTCCTTATCATGTTCTGCATCGAAAAATGATTTTGTTCTTGCAGGAAAGATTATTCCCAAGATAGCTGGGTGTAGCACTTTAAATCTGATGCCTGTTTCTTAACATTCCCTGATAAGTGGAATAAATGTACTCCTCTTCTGCCTGGTATGCAGTGAGTATGATTTTATACAGTCTACTGTCTCCCACTTTTAGTATTTTGTCCTTCTGCCATGGTTTTGTCAGAGTCAGCTCCTTCTGCTAGTAGTATTTCATCTTTACTATTAAAGGTCTAGGTTTCTTTCTCATAGCCATGTTTGGAGCATGCACTCAATGTGCCCTTTCAATTAACAACTCCTGCTGTGGAATACCAGTCCAGTTGCTTGTTTGTGGTTTCATAAAATTAATGCAGTCTGTTCCTTCAGCTTGTCTGGTACAAATCAAGTTTTTCTCTACATGCTTTGTCCTCTAATTCTATTATTTTTTGAAATGTCTCTTCCTGAGCAGTGTCGTATTCAGCCATCCTTTTTTCATCTCGACCGCTGAATTTTTTTTTCTTTTTTAGCTTTATCACTTCATCTGAAGATCTGCTTAAAGTTTCTTCCATTTTTTTCCATCCTTTTATTGTTTGTATTGTTTGTGTTAATATATTCCATCAGTGTTTTGTTTATTTTAATCTGCTCTTGAGTACATTTGACTTGTTTTCTTCTCTAGGTTACTAGAAGTCATGTCTTGCACCAGTGCTGGAGTTTACGCTGCTTTTTGCTAAACAGGTGCAGAATTATTCCCAGTCTGTTTTTTATTCAACTTTTGTGATTGATTTTCTTTCATGTTCTCTTAATTTCTTTTTTGCTGGCATCCAGAGAGTGCAGTTACTAGCCATTTACTGAAACTTACCCAAAAATACAAGTTTACTGACTCTTTCTTTTGAATTTCTGTTTTAACATTGGGAGGGCTGAAATTAAGTTGTTGCTCAGCACACAGCCATCTTGGAAGTCCGTATTCCCACTCTTGGTGCCTGACCTGATGGTTTGTCCTTCTTCGGCTCTGGCTTTCACCTTGGTCTCGCTGACTCCAACTTGTTCTGGGTTGACCGGTCTTTGGGCCATTGCATTGAGGATGGTATTTTTGGGTCGGGTTGACATTTCCTGCTTTGGGTTCATATCTCCTGCTCAGAGATTTGGCACTCGATGGCTGAACTCCAGTCTCAATGTCAGAGTGAGAAGAATTTCAGCCCAGACTCGAGTGCATCATGAATATCTAAAGGTACTTGTGCCCTCGGTTCCAGGAGGTAAGCGTCGTCTTCTGTCTTCATCGTAGAGAGGACATTCTCCAATAAAGAGATGTGTCAGGTTTCCCCAGCCAAGGGTTCCATCCCCTTTTTCTACTGGACTTCCAACCAGTTATCAGTCTGCTCCTGGGCAGCTTATATCAACTGGTCTCCAGTCTGCCCCTGTGTTAAAGCTTTTTTCCACATTCCCTCTTCTCCAATGCTGCTGGAGTAGGAGGTCACAGGTAAGATGTGATGTAAGAGGAAGCACCTCTACTCCTGTGAGGAGTCTGTCACAGAGGATACTGACCTTGTGGAAGGAGAGGGGTCACCTAATTGTTCACAGGATTACCCCTCTTTTGGCAGTCTCTTGCAGCTTCTTCACCAATGTATGGGCTAGACCACTAAAGCCCCATCTCCAGAGGAGTCATCATTTTTGGGAGGCCTTCGGTATGGGCCCATCCTTGCTTTGGGTGGTTCCCCTCCGGACACACTTATAGACTTCTTGTCTCAGAGGGTGGGGAAGGGACGTGACACCTTAGAGCCAATTCCCAAGAAGCTTAATAAAATTCTTGCTCCCCCCAAGGACTAATTGCATTGGAGTAAGGGTCTGGCTGTGAATGTAGTTGTGGAGGCTGTTGCCACCAAAAGGAAATCTCTCAGGAGAGCTCCTGGGTTCATCCCCCAAACAGAGAATTCTGGGCTTTGGACCGTTTAGGTAAGTACTTGTATGTCTCAGCCACATGTGCTTTGAGGACACTTAATTATCACACTTGGCTAGACTCCAATGGAGTATGGTGTTTGAAGTGTCAGAGAATGCTATGACACAGCAGTCTCTGAAGATTCAAAAGTTGCTGGGGACTCAGTTGTCTACACTATTATTGATTGCCATTGTTTCCATGAGGCTTATTCCCAATGCAGCTGATGAAAGTGTCTTGAGTGTCCGGCTGTGGCATCACCATGCATCGAGATGGTTGGATGTGGTTATGTAACTTTGTGGATTGCTTTAAGATGTCCTTTATTGGCTGTTTGATGGCTTCTACTTGTTTGGTCCAAGAATTAAGAATACTCTTAACTCATTACATCCGAGTGACATCTCCAGGTGCATCTGCAGTTACCTCCTGCTGCTCCTCTAGGCGTCAAATATTACTTGTTCATACTTGCATTAATAATTCCAAAACCATGCTACATACAAGGTATCAGAATATTTTACCTTGAAAAATACATGATGGCAAACATAATAGTATTGATATTTGACCTCTGTCCGTGAGTATTTGTTAGAATTGTAAGGTGATAACTTCATTTTTAAAGGCTCTATTCCTAAAGGTACACACTCAAGAGTTGTACTGGAGAGAATGAGTTAACTGAAGAGATCAAGAAGAGAAGATGCTGTCCACCATAGGAGTGCATTTTGCTACCCCACAGTTAACCTTTTTGAAGAATCAGAAGGGGGCAAAAGTTTCTTTTTAGAATGTCACAGCAGTCTTCCCAGGATGCTACTTCAGTGGGTTCCTCCTGGGGTTGTGGGGGGAAACATAATGGACACTGCCCATGGGGCAGGGGCTTTCTGCAGAATCATAGTTTCTATGGAGCCTTTTCCAGTGGTCCCTTTTCAGCAACCCTGAAGGGTTGCCTGACTCTCCTTCTCTGGAGGCAGTTAGGGATCATTTGGCTCTTCACACAGAAGCTTAGAAGGCCATCACCTCAGATGCATGGGTATTAAGAGTTTTATCCAGAGACTAAACTATTCCCTTTTTAGAAATTCCAAGGTTCTTTTGCAGATGTCTCCTAGATGTTCCACCCTGTCTGAGACTGCTGGCAGCATTAGGGATTCAGAGTCCGGTGGTGAACCAAGTCATCCAAGTGGGTCTCACCAGACCAATGAGGACCTGGAGTCTACTCAAAGTTTTCTGGGGGTTTTTTCTTGTAGAAAAGAAGAACAAGGATTTCAGACCTATTCTGGATTTAAGCAACTTGAATCCCTTCATGAAACAGACCGATGTTTTGATCGTCACAATGCAGTCCATTCTACCTCTGCTAAGGAGAGCTGGTTGGATGTGCTTGATATATCTCAAGGTGCTTTGGCTGAGAGCCGATCACTACCAATTCATGGCCATGCTATTTCGTGTCACCACCACGCCCAGGGTGTTCACCAAATGCATGGCTGTTGTCATAGCCTGGCTCCAACTGTGGGTTTTCCAGGTCTTCCCTTACTTGTAGGATTGGCTCTTTATTACTGCCACAAAAGATTTACTTGCCACTGCCAATGATACTTTACTTCATTTATGTGACCAGTGTGAGGAGGACAGCTCTCATCTTCAGAACACTGATGTAGATGTCAGCTTACCGAGAAGCCCAGGGCTCCTAAACCACCTTCCATTCAAATTTCCACCTGTAGTCAAGAAAGATGGCATCCATGTTGACCATGGCCAAAGAAAGGGAAGGACAAACAGTCTCCCATTGGTCACTAAACTAGACTGCAACCACCATCAAATTTGATCATGACATACTGTTGACAGTCTTATGGGAAAGTCCACCAGAGTCCATTACAGAGCCCTCAAAGGATATGAAATATGGGTAGAGGGACCAACACTACTGAAACTGCCATGTTGCCTAGGGGTTTCAAGACTACGTGAGCTGGAGGTTTCAAAAGTGTAAGGAACAACACTGCCGGAGTTTGAAGACTGATCAATCTGGAACCCAAGAGTTTGGGAATTTTGCTGACAGTATTTTATTTATTTTATTTTTATTTTACATTTATTGACTGGGCTAGTCTAACTGGATATATGTCCATTTTCAGTAGAGGCCCAGGGAGATCAGCTCCAAGACATGAATAGAATACAAATAAATTACAAACAACAAAAAGCAAAAAAAAAATTGTAAGAAAAAATAGCAAAAGTAATAAAAATATAATAAAAATAACTAAGCAATGGTAATATATGCAGTAAGGCATAGAGGTTAGCACAGGGTGTGTAAAGAGGACAGGAGTCATAAACCGTGCAAAAAGAAAGGTATAGGGGCTAAGTACAGGTAAAGACAGTAGAGAAAGGAAGTTAGTTGTGAAGTGATTTTACTAAGAATTTATTAGAAAAACAGGTATACAAAGAGAAGTGAAATGGTGCCCAATAGGGAGACATGAGAGAAGTTTAGTAAGAAGGAAGATGTAACAGTGGATAGTAAGCAAAAGATAGGCAAGGTCAAGTATGAAGAGATAGATGGTTAGTCTGGTTTGGTACAGGGGCAGAGCCAGTATGATTTGAGGTAAAGTTTAAGTCTATTTTTGTAGAGTGATAAGGAAGTAATTGAGGAGAGGTCATTAGGGAGAAGATTCCAGGATTTACCTACAGTATAAGAGAAGAGAGAATCCCCAGCCCTGTTATTAGATTTGGAGGTGTGTACAAGAAGTTTGTGTGAAGAGCGTAGAGACTTCAGATTTTTATAGGGGGTAATGAGGCTAGATAAACTAGGAGTATTAGAAGGTTTGTAAAGAATGTTGTGGGCAATGGCTAGTTGGTGAAATTTAATCAGGTCTTGTAGTTCTAACCATCCTAGCTGATTTAGATTTATACAATGGTGTGTTTTAAATGGGTTTCCTGTTGCAAATCTTGCAATGTTGTTATAGGATGATTCCAATTTGCTGAAGACAGTCTTGGATAGATTAGTAAAAATAGGAGAAGCGTAAAGGAGGGTTGAGATCAAATGAGTGTGCGCTATAGTAGTTTTGGCAGTAGGGGAAAGGAAGGGTTTAATCCTATAGAGAGTGATGATTTTTTTGTTGACAGTCTTTATAGTATTGTTGATATGGATGTCTAGGTTCAGATTATTGTCGATGGTGACACCTAGAAGTTTAGTGGTAAAGTCTAGAGATATTATGGTACCATTGGTGGATGTCACAGAGAAATGAAGAGAAAAGGACTTTTGAGTAGGAGTGAAGAGTAGGAGTTTGGTTTTCTGTGGGTTCAGAAGAAGGCAACACTGAGTGAACCATTGTTCTACTATGTTGAATACCTTTCGAGTGAGAGAGTGAAGGTCTTGGGAGGATGTAGCTGAGCATAGTAGTGTGGAGTCATCAGCATATTGTATGCAAGTGGCTTGGGGGCTAGCTAGATGAAGGTCAATTATAAATATGGAGAAGAGAAGAGGTCCTAGTATGGACCCCTGGGTGATGCCTATGGTAACGGGTAGATGTGTGGATAGAGTGTTATGCCATAGTACTGCTTGCTGTCGTTTTGTCAAGGTAGGATTGGAATCATTTTATGGAAAGTGGGTCTAATGACAGATTTTAGTATGTTTGTGAGAATCTGGTGGTTTACCATGTCAAATGCTTTAGACAGGTCGATAAATAGAGCATTAGAAAGATTATTTAGGTTTTGTCGTTTGTTGATGTAATCAGTAAAAGAAAGGAGGGCAGTGGTAGTGCTGTGTGAGGGTCTGGAACCATGTTGACAGTTGGAAAGAAAATTGTTTTCAATTAAGTGGTGGAGTAATTGCCTGTGGATACATTTCTCCATAATGTTAGCTAATGGAGAGAGTAGGGCAATAGTGCAGTAGTTAGCTCAATGGGGTGTCCTCCTTTATGCAGGGGGATAACATGGGAGACTTTCCATAAGTTGGGGATGTGACCTTCGCTTATAGTTCTATTTATCAATATGGAAATAGGGTAGGCAATAGCATTGGAGGATAACTGTAGAAATTCAGAAGGCAGTTGGTCTGCTGAAGGAAAGCATGGTTTCAGTTTATTCAAAAGGTTTTGAATACGTTTTGTTGGGACTGGTTGGAACTGAAAAGGAGGTGGTGGGGTTGAGGTGCAAGAAGGTAGTGTGAAGGTATTAGGTGATAGTTGACTAGCTAGTGTTTGGATAGCATCTGTAAAGAAGGTGTTGAAGGTATTAGCTGTAAGGATAGGGTTTTTCTGGTCTGTATTTTGGGGGTTAGGTGTAGTGGATTGACCTGGGTTGCGTAACTGCTTAATGCTAGCCCAGAATTTTTGTGGGTTGTTGTGATTAGGTTGTCGAAATTGTAAGTAATATTTTTTTTTTTTTATCAGAAAGTATGGCCTTCTTAGTGTCATTTCTAAGTTGTCTAAAGGTTTGTTGATCAACAGGGTTTTTGGTCATTCTCCATTTGGCCCAATATTTATTTCTGAGTTGAATTTTATGTTTAGTGTAATTGGATAGCCATGGGGCAGAGTTGGCCTTAATTCTAATAGATCTGGTTGGAGCGTGATGATTGAGAATGGAAAGGAAGGTAGTATTAAATAAACTAATGGCTTCATCTAAAGGGAGGTGTTTTAAGGGAACCCAGTTGCATGCTCTTAGTTCCATTTGAAATAAAGCAGGGTTAAATTTCTTTTTGGATCTAATACTTCTGTTAGAGGTTAGAATAGGAGTGTTGGTTTTATGCTTGATGAAGTAGGTAAGTGAGTGGTCACTTATATCATCAGGGAGGGTTCCAGAATTATAGTAGTGAGTATGATTGTTTATAAGAATCCAGTCTATTATGCTAGCTTTCTTGTTAGCTTTATTTATTCTGGTGGGTGAGGTAATGGTTTGAGAAAAACCATGTAGGTTAATGTGGAAGGTAGGAAGGCTGGCACAATAGGAATTCCAATCCAAATTTATATCGCGTAGGATTATGGTTTCTTGAGGCAGGTGTTGGGATAGCCAGCAAAGGATATTTTCCATGGTCGTTATGTTATTTCCAGGGGCAGATAGATGCAGAATAATGTAGATTGATTTGGCATAGTTAAGTTCAAGTTTAGAGATGAGAATTTCAGTATGGGAATCTAGAGGTAGATTACAGTTGTATGTGGTTTAACTGTAATCCAGATTTGAATAAAATAGCACCCCCTCCACCTTTCTTAGCTCAATTGGAAAACTATGAATTCTATTGTCTGAACAGGTTGTAGACTAGACTGGGTAATTGACTGTAATGTATAAGTGAAGCTTTTACACAGGCTGGGATTCCAAGAGGACATTCAAAAATCTTGTCTGATTCATCTCACAGTATTGTGTTTCTGGGGTGTCTGCTAGACATCTCAGTTCCAGAGCTTTTCTTCCACAATAATTAAAAAAAAAAAAAAAAAAAAAAAAAAAAAATCCATATTTAGATGTATTCCAAAGGTTTTCTTCTCAGGTTGTTGTGTCAGCCAAGGAATGCTTGAGGTTTCTGGGTCTGATGGATTATATGATACTCCTAATGCCTCTTATGAGACTCCACATGAGAAAGATAAAATGCTGTCTGAAATCTTTTTTTTTTTTTTTTTTTTTTTTTTTTTCAAATCCCGGTTATGGGATTTGTGAAAAAGGAAATCAGATGGTAGAGGCATCACATTTCTCTAAATTCAGTTCTCCCATTTTCCTGTCTTGCTCCAAAGCAGTCTATAACAACCAATGCCTCAGGTTGCTAAGGCAACATTGTCCATACATACTAAAGTGCAGTGTCTTTGAGACAAAAAAGACAGACCAAGACACATGAACCTAAAAGAAATGTTGGCTCTCCTAGATGCTATCAACTATGTTAGGTTGGACTGACCATCAAGTGGACTCTGCCTAAAAAAGGCACTAGAGGGCAGGAAAGGGTTTAGTAGGTATGTAGATGCCTGGGAGCGAGAGATGCAGGCCATCCTTAATAAAGCAAGCTGAATTGTCGAGTATCTTGTCCCATGCTGATGCATACTGAAGCTCCCTGGAATTATACCAGCTCTTTATTCAATTAAACCCATTTATCTTTTCTTTGTATCTAGGTGACATTCGAAGTGATGGAGGGATTCAAAGGATTCCATGTATGACCTGTGTCTTATCCACATTTGTAACATGTAACATGCATGAAAAGTTCTGAATTGTCCCTTTGCATGTCCCTCAGGATTTTACTTTACATCTTAAGTCATTCACTCTTGCATGTGGTTCTGCCATGTTGTCATACTTTTATGTAGTTAGGGCCCTTAAAGCTATTGCAATGTCAGAGATCTTGGTGTCTGAAGGATCTTTCATTGCAAACCTTTCCCTGTTCAGCCTTGTGGTTGATGAATCATTGTGCCTGACAATAATCACGTATCACTAAAACATTTCTGTTGCTGGTGTAGTTCAGAGTTGTAGATTTTAAGTGCTACATTCTGTTACAATGAACTTTAAAAGAGGTGAGAATGAAATGAAAATTATTCAGATACTTAACTCTTGTTGAGTGGTCTAGGACTAGTTAAGCCTGTTGTGGATATTGCAGTTAAATCAGTAAGTGCTGTTGGGCGATCCACATTGGCCCTTTCTAATAACACCCTTCCAAATGACCAAAAGATACATATGTCCAAAAGGTTTATAGCTGTATGGTATCCGAGATATTCTGATGCAAATGAAATGCCTACCAACAGACATTACCGAAGCATCCTTAAGTGAATGATTGCTTAAGCTCATCAAGACTTCATTCAGAGGGGGTGTACTTGTCATAAGTTGCGGTTATGATGCTGTTTAAAGAACCTGTCACTATGGCTTCCTGTGGAACTGTTATTAGGAGGCATGCTTTGTAGAGTCAGTTCTCTAACAGGAGGTGTCTGAGTACAGAACCTTAATGCTTCTTTTGGCAAATATCTTTTGTTTGGTAGTATTTCACTAGAACTATTTGAAAAAAACTGGAGAAAAAGGGGAAATACGCAGGCAGTAAAACATGAAGTCCCCTCTGCTCTTCCTAAGTACAACAGAAATATTCCCTCTAAACATAAACATTGACTCTTGTTACAGGAAGCAGATGCAATGTGAACAAATTAAAGAATTAAGGTCTTTGAAAAAGGCTCTTTGAATCTCTGCAGAGGCTGAGGCAAGCAGCAGTTCGAGGAATAGGTAGTAGACCACCTTTTTCTGATGACAGTTCTCACTCCCCAGTAGCTACTATTCAGCCTCCCCCAGTGTACTAAGATAAAGACAAACTTTTTTACAGATCAGTGTTTTGCCTTGACCATAGATACACAGTTGTTGGAGCTGACTGCCAGGATAGAAAACTTAGTTCAGAAATATTCCCAATTTGTAGAAATACATCAGATAATTTCACATACTGCTTTGTTCAGCTGTAAAAAAGTTTTGTCTAAGAGAGGAAGGAACAGGTCTGTAATCCATATTGTTCCTTTCAGCTTGAAGAATCTAATCTTTGAGACCCATATTGAACCTGTCAGAAATGAGCACATTTCTAGTAGAGAAAAAAGTTTAGGATGCTTATATTCCATTATCTGCCTCCTTTTGGTGTTGCTTGAAGCACTGGTGCTGATATTGAACATAAAATGTGCTTACAGTGCACCTTCCCATCTTCAGAGGCCACAGGAAATGTCTCATCTCCTTTTCATATTACTAGTACTCCATTTCACATCCTTGCCATTTAATCTCCTCACAATTCCAGTGGTTTCAGTTTTTGCCCTTCTTAATGTCTTTAGTATTTATTTATTTATATTTAACATTTGTTAACCCGGGAAAGTCCGACTTGGAACAAAGCCAATCTTTAGCGGAGGCCCGGGGAGAAAGGCTCCAGATGCATGTCTTTGTAACATATTAGTATTCATGTTAACCTTTACTTTCTTGAATGCCTGATTTAGGTCCTTTCCTAAAACTAATTAACCAAGATTATAAGCCATACCTTAGCATGCCTACTCAGCTTAGATGTCAATGTCAGCTTTCAGAAAAAAAGTGTCTCCCCTCCAACAGCAAGATCTTCATGGGGGCTGTTTGACAAAGAAAGGAACTTTTTAGCTGTAGCAGCAAATCCCAGCATGATAGCTACAGAGAGATTAAGGGCTGGTGGGTGTGAAGGAAGGTTATCAGCCTCAGTCCTTGCAGTTCTGTTGGCAAAGTTGCATATGAAGAAAATGCATTGGTATTTGAGAAACCTGTGGCATTAGCAACACCTGCTGCATCAGGTGTTGTCATTATCCCAGTCATTTAGGAGGAGTCCATATGGTGGCCAAACCAAGCTGTTTGCAGTCCAGCAGTGTTCTTCATCCCACTGCTGGGGATCCAAACCTTGATGTTGCCTTTATCAGAGCTATCTTAAGGATTCCTGACAGGACTGTCAAAGTTTGGGTGGGTGGACTTCCAAGGACAAAACCTAGCATATCAGCATCAGAGTAGTTAGATCTGATGGATGCCTTCCAAACCTTCAGCAGTGCTTGGGTTCTCAGGGTCATCACACGTTACCTAATTCCCTAGTTCCTTTCAGTCTGCACTAATTGAGATTAAATTCTCAAGTTTTCTGCACTTCCACACACCAAGCCTGGGAATTTTTTACAAAATACCCATACAAAAAAAAAGCATGAGCAATAACCAGCCTTTTCCTAAAAAGCTTTGTTGGTATGGTGGGATAAAGTCCTCACCACAGCCCAAGTGATCTGAATTTGATTAATGGCCGAGGGACTTTATGGAGCTGGTGGATGGCCATTCCCATTTTAGGAGGTATGACAGAGAGAAAGGTATTGTTACAGGATGTGTATTGCCACATTGTCTTGGAGGTGGTGAGTCATTGCATAGGTATCCAGGGGCAGACTTTCAGTTCACCAAGCCACACTCTGGGGGCTTCCCTCATTAACAAGTGCACTGGAGCATGCACTTAAAGGGGGAGGATGGGTCCCTGTGGTCATGCTAGTATCTTGTACCACTTTCCATTGGATAGGATTGTGCCATTTAAATGTCTCCATAACCAGGATGCCGGTGAACATATAAGTAAGCCTTAAGGCTGCAAGAATCGTGTGATCTCCAGATTGCTGTCACCTCTGTGTTTGTGGGTACTCCCCACCACTGAGAAACAAATGGGCTCAGTCCATTTGAGAGAAGCTTGAGGGTGTACAAGGGCAAACATTTAAAAAAAAATTTCTCAGGAATGGAAAGAACACCCAATAACCTCTCTCTACCATCATGCACCCACTTCAAAGCTTTACTTAAAGCACACCTAAAAACATGTTGGCTATGCCCTTGTAACTCTCCCCTCTAATTTGTCCCACTCCATCTACCCTCTACCTCTCTTCCACCCCACAAACTACATTTGATTACAGCAAGCTCTGATACTTCCATGCCTATCTACTTATTATATGGCACTAACTTCTTATTGTAACAATTGTTAATATCTGCTATGACTTCGTGGATAGAACAGATGCTAGTTATCTACTGAATGTACTATTTTCTTCATGCCTATCTACTTAATGTTAAGTTGTCATTCTCGCCTTCATTCTTGCTGGATGGGTTCGGAGCCGATCCTTGGCTCGACTCGGCCTATACTATAGCTCGAGAGCTATTTTTACCGGCTCGAGGCAGCCCTATATCCCACAATACCATGCGCTAACACCCAGATCTCGTTTGCCGCTTCGCTGCGAGGTAGTCTGTTTTTACCGGATCTGGTCAGTAAGTGCTTTTTCAGATATATATTCAGTCTCAGTAGTTTTTTTCCAGTTAGTTACCCTTCTTTAGGTCCCTTCTAACTGCCTTACCCTTTTTGGTAGCCCTTTTTCCCTTTCTTTAGTTAGTTTTTTATCTTGGGCCTACGGGCTTTTCCTTAGTTTTCCCCCACCCCTTTCAGTGTGTGTGTGGGTTTTTAGTCAGTTCTCCTTAACTTAAATAAGTGTGTGTGTGGTTTCGGGATTCAAGAAGTGTGACTCGTGCTGTCAGAAAATGTCTCTGACAGACGGTCACACTTCTTGTGTCTATTGCTTGGGGCCTTTACACCTGCAGGACTCTTGTTCCGTTTGTCACAGATTTAGTTCAAGAGTCTTGCAGGAAAGGCGTAACAAGCTCATCCTAAGGGGCTTGTTAAAGCCTGATGACTCTCCGTCCAAGTCTGGCTCGGGGAAGTCGTCAAAAACCGCCAAACCCTCGGCTCCAGCTTCTGAGCCGAGGGCTGGCGTTATTGAGACGGCTCCGACCTCGGTTCCGGCTGGCTCCGAGGCGAGCAAAGTGGTTTCCGCTCCGAAACCATCATTGGAGCCGACCCCGGGGCGCAAGCGCTCTAGGTCCCCTTCGCTAGAGTCTGTCAGATCGGCTCTGAGGTCCCCTCTCCTATCGGAGCGGAGTCATAGGACTCCTTCATCAAGGTCATCCAGGCTCTCCGACCACGACATCGAGAGGGTGGTCAGTAGACTCATAAAATCTCAGGCGCTGGCCCAAATGCTCCAGAGCCCATCTCACCAGACTGTGGCTCCTTCTATACAGCTATCCATTCCTCCTCTGACTCATCTCTCGAGCTCAGAGCTGGAGTTTGTCGGAACCGTGACCTTGCCCACGTCTGAGCCGATACTTCCTCCTTCGGCTCCGGTGTCGTCGGCTCCGACCTCTTCATTGGTTCCATCCGTGGAGAGGTCCGGGCGCCGAGACTCCATTGTCTGCTCCGAGGGGGCGAGTGGCATCGGACCCTTGTCCGACCCCGCTCTCCCTCTCGGAGCTTCGGCTCTGGTTAGTTCGGCCCCGACATCATTCTCGGAGCCTTCTCTGTCAGTTCCGGGGGCGGTTCCGGTCTCTTCGGAGCCGGTGCTACCTTTGGTATCTGATAGGAGAGCCTTCGAGGTGATGAGGAGTGTGCTGGACCCACTGTCCACTCCAAGGTTAAGTTCTGTGGCTCCTCCCTCTGTAGTGCCTGTTACGGTCTATGGCCATCCTCTTACACCTGACAGCAGAGATCCAAAGCGTAGGGTACCCACCTTGGGTGTCTCCTCCTCTTCCGAGGACTCACCTGAAGTTTCAGGGGAACCCCCTAGGAAAAGAAAGTGCAAGAGGAAGCACATAGACTCCCCCGAATCTGTCAAGTCGGACACCGACTTGGATGAGTCAGAAGGTTCCCCCAGATCCCCCTCTGAGGATGTCTCCTTTTCAGACATCCTCGAAATCCTAAGACAGAGGAGAAATTGGTCCACTCTCAAACCTTCCGAGGACGAGTCAGTTTACCTTGACGCCTTTGGATCTCGCCCTTCCACCTCCTGGGTGTCTCCCCCTTTCGACCCACTAATGGAGGTAGTGGCTAGAAAGGCGTGGGCAGCTCCTGATTCAATGGAACCTACCCCTAGGAGGCCTTCTAAATTTATTTCTGCACCAGATGACAAATCCTTTCTCACCAAAGGTGTTTCAGTTGATTCTATGGTGGTAGCAGCAGCCACTAAGAAGGAATTGGCTGATGCTTCTGTATCTGTTCATCCTCCTAACAGAGTCCAGGACCATGGACAGGTATGGCAAGCGGACCTTTGCTTCAGCGACCTTTTCTATGCGATCGCTGAACTATTTATGTCATTTCACCCGCCTTCAGAGAGACTTGCTCAAAGAGCTGGGTGAAACGGTACAGGATCCTTCTGCTGCGGGGTTTAAGGACAAAATAAACTCTCAGCTGGCTACCCTGAACTCCATTGTTAACTCCTCCATGCGGCTTATCTCTTATGCAGCCGATGGAGCGAGTAGGGCCGCTGGCACAGGCGTTGCGTTGAGACATCACGTTTGGATGCGACTCTGTAACTTTGCCAATCCTTTCAAGGCATCCTTCACCAACACCCCCTTTGACGGTTCGGAATTGTTCGGACCTCAGGTGAAGAATACCCTCACCAGATGCGAGCAAGATGGTAAGACTCTCTCTGCCGTGGGAGTCCATTTTTCCACGCCTTCTAGACCTTATCCTAAGGGACAGAAGGGAGGAAAGATGTGGTTCCACAAACCTCAGGGAGTTGCGCCTGCCCCACGTGGTGAATTTCCCCCTAGAGGCAGAGGGGGAAATAATAACAGACGCCGCCCCAGGGGCAGAAGGGGTCCTCAGAACCAGGGCTCTAGGGAATCTTTTCCTGACCAACCCTTTCAGCATCCCTGAGAAGCTGCCTGACTGTCCGCCTTCGGAGGCAGTCGGGGGAAGATTATCTCTGTACCTGGAAGCCTGGCAAGCCCTCTCCCAAGACACATGGGTACAGAAGATCATATCCGAGGGTTACAAAATCCCTTTCACTTTCCCTCCGGTACAACCGCCAAAACCCCTACCAGACGTACCACCCACACAAAAAGGGGTCAGGCTTAGCTAGAAATAAAAAAGCTGTTAGAAGAAAGAGCCATCCAGGCAGTCCCAGCAGATCAGCTAGGATCCGGAATTTACTCCAGATTCTTTTTGGTACCAAAAAAGACAGGAGAATGGAGTCCCATTTTTGACCTCAGCAGGTTAAACAACTCTGTACTAAAGACAAAATTTCAGATGGTAACACTGCAGTCCATTCTACCCTTTTTGGGCAGAGACAACTGGATGTGCTCGTTAGACCTCCAGGACCCGTACTACCATATAAAGATACACAGGCGCTCCAGGAGGTTTCTCCGCTTCCAGCTGGGAGTCAGTCATTTTCAATTCAGGGCCCTGCCCTTTGGTCTCACCACAGCCCCCCGGGTGTTCACCAAATGTTTGGCAGGGGTCACGGCTCACCTGAGACAGAAAGGATTCCAGGTGTTTCCATACTTAGACGACTGGCTCATTTCCGCTACCACCAAACAGGATCTCATAATGGCCAGGGATAACACTATTCAACTTTGCAACAGTCTGGGTATTTCTATAAATTTTGCAAAGTCCTCCTTGTCACCTTGTCAATGTATAAACTTTATAGGCGCCGTATTAAACACCACAGAAATGTCTGCAACATTACCACCTCAGAGAGTGACAGACATAAGGCAGAATGTTCAGCCCCTGTTTCAGCCCAACAAAGTTCAGGTCAAGCTAGTATTGAAAGTGTTGGGCCTCATGGCGGCGGCGATTCTTCTACTTCCATTAGCCCGCTTCCACATGAGGCTCCTTCAGTGGATGCTGTTTTCTCAGTGGTCCTTTCAACAGCTACCAATGACCCACAACATTTTGATAACCCCATCTTGCAAGAAACATCTCTCCTGGTGGATGGTTTCCCCTCAGCTTTTTCAGGGCAGACCCTTTGTTCTCCCCCCTCCAGTTGCCACTGTCACAACGGATGCCTCCCTGATCGGGTGGGGGGGGCATTATCAGGGAAGGACGGTCCAGGCCACTTGGCAACAATCAGAATGCCACCTGCACATAAATGTCCTGGAGATGAGGGCGGTGCTTTTGACATTGCAAGCCCTTCAGAGCTCTCTTCCCACGGGGACTATAGCAATTCAAACGGACAATATGTCTGTGGTGTGGTACATAAACAAGCAGGGCGGAACAAGGTCCTATCCCCTCTGTCGAGAAGCACTCAGACTTTGGCAATGGGCAATTTCATCTCAACGGTTTCTGATAGCAACGCACATCCCCGGGAAGTCCAACGTCATAGCAGACAGATTGAGCAGAACTATCCTCATGCCTCACGAGTGGTCTCTAAATCAAGCGGTAGCAGACGGAATTTTTCAGAAGTGGGACCAGCCTTACTGCGACCTTTTCGCAACTCCCCAAAACAGCAAGTGCCTCGACTTCTTCACACTTTTTTTCCTCTGCCAGGCCAACCCCTCAGAGACGCTCTTGTTCACGTTTGGCCCCGGGGTCTTCTTTATGCCTTTCCTCCTTTTCCGTTGATCCCGCAATTAATTCAGAAAGCAACCGCATTGAGATCCAAAATGATCCTCATTGCCCCATTTTGGCCTCGACAAGTTTGGTTCCCGTTCCTGCACAAATACCTACTGGAACAGCCTTGGCATCTGGAACCCCTTCCGGATCTGTTGATCCACCTCACGGGCAAGCTGCATCAGTCTCTACATTCCATCAACCTCACAGCTTGGTTGCTCCACTTCCAGCCATAGCCAGGCTTCCCCTTATTTCTCCTCCTGTTCGTGATATCATTCTGGCCTCCCATAAGTCCAATACTAGGAAGACTTATGCGAGTAAATGGAAGCGTTTTTCACACTTGGCACAAACTAGGTCCTTAGATCCTTTCCATGCACCCATTCATGAGGTTCTGGACCTTCTGGCGGAGCTTTTTCATTCAGGGTCATCATCGGCCACTATCAGGGTACAATTAGCGGCCATTGCTAATTTTCATGTTGGACTCAGAAGCAAATATTATGTCCCACAAACTCTGTAAAGCCTTTCTCAAGGGCATCTTTTTGCTCCGACCTCCAGTCAAAGATCCACCCCCACAATGGGATTTGAATTTAGTTCTAACTTAACTAATTCTGCCCCCTTTTGAACCTGCAGCTTCTTGCTCCCTCAAACTTCTTTCTTGGAAAACGCTGTTTTTAGTAGCTATAACATCTGCCAGAAGGGTATCGGAACTTCAAGCCTTGTATGTCCGTCCTCCTTATTTGGTTTTTCATAAAGACAGGGTAACTCTCAGAACAAACCCTTCCTTCCTACCAAAAGTGTTATCGGAAGCAAATCTAAACCACTCCATTGATTTACCTGTCTTTTTCCCAGACTATACCAACAGGGCTGAACAAAAATTACATTCATTAGATTCATCGCCAATTACGGTATTACCTAGACAGGACAAAACAATTCAGAAAGTCAGACCAGCTCTTTCTCTCTTATGCTGCAGGCAAGTAAGGGCTTCCGGTATCGAAGGTTACTCTTTCCAGATGGCTGACATCTATTATTACCTTGGTCTTTGAGTTGAGACGCAGGCAACTTCCCTCTAGGCCTAAGGCTCATTCAGCCAGGGCTCTATCAACTTCAACGGCGTTTCAAGCAAGGTTACCACTAGATGCCATTTGTGCAGCGGCTACATGGGCTTCCAAACATACCTTTATTGCCCATTACAAGCTTGATTCAGCCTCCAGAAATAGAGCTGATTTTGGTTCCACTGTACTCAGGAGTCTGTTTCATTGAGCCACCCAGGACTAAGATGCTAGGGACGCTGTCCCATCCAGCAAGAATGAAGTTGAGAATGACAACTTAACATTAAGAAGTTATGTCTTACCATAACGTTCCATGTTAGTTGTCTTCTTCTCGCCTTCTTTCTTGCGTCCCTCCCTCCTGCCCCCTAGCCTGGATAGACTCGAGGTTCTGAGTCCTTCCATTTTTGGAGATACAATATGTTGCGTTTTGTTCCTTGTATCCTTAGTGTTACTAGCAGGTAATCTTTTCTCGTAAAAGAGGATTATAATATTATTATTATAATATTATTATTTATACTATGTCTTAGCGTCCAAACGAGATCTGGGGAGTTAGCGCATGGTATTGTGGGATATAGGGCTGCCTCGAGCTGGTAAAAATAGCTCTCGAGCTATAGTATAGGCCGAGTCGGAGCCGAGGATCGGCTCCGAACCCATCCAGCAAGAAAGAAGGCGAGAAGAAGGCGACTAACATGGAACGTTATGGTAAGACATAACTTCTTCTTATATGGCACTAACTTCTTGTTGTAACAATTGTTAATATCTGCTATGACTTCGTGGATAGAACAGATGCTAGTTATCTACTGAAATGTACTATGTTCTTCATCTGTAACTGTGTAATATTTTAATTGCTAGGATTCTTCATCTGTAACTATGTCTGTAATATTTTAATTTGTGGAGCTTTTCTCCCCTGGCCTCCACTGAAAATGGACCTGCATCCAGTTGGACATTTCCGGTCAACAAATGTAAATAAATAATAACTGTTGTATGCTGTCCATTCTGTTTTGTTATTCTTTGAGGTTCTGGTGAAAGCAACTGGGTAGAAAAGGGGTACATCTAATATTGATAGCTCCTTTCTAGTTGAGGTGTATCTGGTTCTCCCTGCTACTTCTAATGAAAAAGGGAGAACCCGGTCATCCTGATAGTGTCTTGCACCTTGCTGATCCAACACAAGGGCTCACTGACAGTCTAAATTACAGTCATTTCATATTGGTTTGGAGGCTAGGTCTATTATTTCCTGTTGGAGCAGTTACCAACTGAAGGTACTATCTATCCAAAAAAAGCCATAGTAGTCTGTCTTTTTGGCTTTTCCCGGTTAGGGGTCGCCACAACGGAACTCCGGTCCACTAATGATTGGCAGTAGATTTTTTATGGTGCCGAGTTGCCAGCTCGACGCCCAACCTTCATCAAAGACACACCCATTCACGCATGTCTTTCGGAGGCCACCCGACTGCGGGGAGTGCAGTCCTACTACCAGAAAATCTTACTTGGCAAATGGAAGAGGTTCTACTTCTAATGTGCATCTTTCCAGATTGCACCAGAAAAGGAGCTGCGGTGCAATAGGTGCTTATCTCTCTTAACATCCTTAGTAATAAGGCTTTGCATATGTGTTTGTGAGGATGCAGTTGTCAGCTGTTTCACTCCAGGTACTCAGACTCTACTCTTCTTGCTCTGCAATAAAATTATTTCTGGATAGTATACTTCTTTCAAAACATCCTAGGTGTACCCTTTCCTTGGGACCTGGACTATGCTACCTTTTGAGACGTGTACCAGAGTTTCTACACTGGGAAACACTTTTCATTTTAGCTGTCAAATCTGCATGTAGAATCTCTCAGCTACATGCACTAAAGGAACTAACTGCTTTAAACAATTTTTCCTCATGATAGAGTGTCTTTTAGGAGTAGTAGGAGTAATCCAATTGTATGTGTAAAATGGTCACTGAAATAGCTTTTCAAGTTATCCAGTTAGTATTCTGTCTAACCACAGCATAAAGGAGAGCGAGACAGAGAGTTTGTTTGTTGAGTGTGCACAGAGAGCTCTAATATAGGCTAGAATTAAGGAATTTGGGAATTTGGAGTGGCTCTTTGTTTCCTTCAGACCATGGAAACAAGTCAGGCCAGTGTCTAAATGTCTTTTTAGTGGCTGGCTCACTGGAATTTTTTTTTAACAAAGACAAGTAAAGGCTCGTTCCTCTAAGTCAATGGCTAAAACTTTCTTCAAAAATGTATTGGATTAAAAAAAAAAATGGTGTGTGTGTGTGTGTGTGTGTGTGTGTGTGTGTGTGTGTGTGTGTGTGTGTGTGTGTGTGTGTGTGTGTGTGTATGTATGTGTGTAGATATATATATATATATATATATATATATATGTGTGTGTGTGTGTGTGTATATATTATACGAAGCAGCTAGTTGAACTGTCGCAAGCACTGTTTCCATTCACTGTAAGCCGTTTCTAGAAGCAGAGAAGTTTTTGCTGTTGCTCCCCTGCCTTAGTCTTCTAGTCAGGTAATTACTGCATATGATGAAGAATACTGCAGCAATGATCCATATGTTGAACACAGTACAAATGTCTGATAAACTTATAATAGAAGTAAATGTTCAAGTACAAGAATTGACATTGCATTATAAGCTACACTTTTTCCTGCCAATCACTTGGACTCTGAGATACCTTTTTCCTTATTTATTGAGCTGTAGGTGGGGTATCTGAGCTGCTTATTAGAAGATCTGTTCAACCTTCTGTTTATAGACCCCACTGTTGCAAGCATACTTGTTTAAATAGATACCTTCCATTATCACACAATTAAAGGTGGCATGACCTTCTCAATTCCTTTTATGGCTTCCTGCTGATAATGCCACCATAGCTGATCATTTCCCTATGGTGGCATTATCAGCTGATCATTTCCCTATGGTGACATGACCATCTGTCTTCCTTTTTCTGGCTTCCTGCTGATAATGCCACAATGATCAGCTCATTCTGGAGGCATCAAAATTCTGGAAGTCAGGCCATATTGGCCAATATCTATTTTTTCTTAAATCCCATACTTGATTAATGATACTGGAACCTTAATAATTGCATTGAAACAGCTACCATTCTGTTGAGGTTACCATGTAGCAGTACTTCATTTAATTTTACAGCTGATATAAAGTAGTTCATGGATTAACCTGTGGGTGAATTTCTTGACTACATGCCAGACAACCAGAACTGGAATACCAGTTGAGGCAGTGAAGAAACTGTGTGGGGGTAGGCGGGAATGAGTGACTACCATTTTGTCCATCTTTGCTGAAGGAGGCAGTCCATTTGCTGCATTGCTGATGCCTGTCCTATGTAGGCACCCAGTATGCATTACAGGATGTGGGATATGAACATGGTATCAGCAAGCTGATGACAGTAGCCTCCACTTTACCTGGGCAGTAGCATGCATACATAATTGGAAGGCATTGCAAACCCCTGCAATGACAGGGTTTTGTACATCAGCCACAAGGGTTTGGCAGCTGTGCCATATAGAAACATACCTGGGCACCACTCTGTGGAGAAGTGTGGAAGCTAGGGATGTGCTGAACTGTTCCTCAGCCTGAGGACATTTAGGCCAGTTTAGGCCATTAAATACATGAGGCCCCAGTCTTTCAGGAGAATGAAGCCAGCCTCTTTGGCTGCTGGGATGAGTGTTCCTAGTACTCTGTAGATGGGCTGAAGCTGCAGGGCATAGGTGCTGCCCCTTTGCCTGCCGGATGGTGACTTCCTGTGGTTGGAGTTAGTGTCAACTTCTCTCTCGCCCTGGAAATTAGTAAGTTAAAGAACTATTGGAGGAGACTGATGATCAGTAACCAGAGAGGCAAAACGAATACTAAAGTAGTGTATGGCTTAAGAGATGTTTGTGTATGGATTTGAGTAGTTTTGTTTGCGATACGGTTATTAGAAGTTATTGAGGAGATTCTGTATTTTGTGGACGATAGGGAGTTAGATGTGATTATTACAGAAGAGTTTATGATTGGTTAAATTTGTTTTAGCTTGTTTGCAGTGAATTGATTTTTGAGAGAGACTGTCCTGAAAGTGTAGAAAATAGGTTGTTGAATATTAATGTGTGCTAATATCATTTTCACTGGTGACCATGAAAAGTGGTTGCATTTGTACATGAATGTAGTAATTGTAGGAGGTTTGAGTTTGAGGCCAGTTTAGTTAAATATTCATCATTTTGCATTGATGTTGGGAGGTTAATTAGTGCATGCACTATTTATTTATTTATTTTTCTAGCAACCACTACTGTCTTGCTTCTGACATCCTTACTCGTTGTATGGCATTTGTTCCTTTTTCTTTCAGTGTCACTCTGTTGGGGTGTAGATTTAGTTGACAGGACCATCATACATTACTTTAGGAGTTTTCTTACTTAAATTTCTTTATTTTTACTGCAGCTAAATCCTTTCCATTATTACTGGCATACAGTGCATCACAGGTAGTATTTGTGCACTGACATGTTCATCCTGTATCAAAGAGATCTGCAAGTAGTTAACTTTTTGTTACTATGTTTTGCAGGCCCAAGAATGTGACACCTTGCTTCTTTGCCAGTAGAGAAACATATTAATCTGTGAATTATGAGTTGTTGCATTAGTGAGATAAAATTTAAAGGAGCTGTGGCAGGTTGGCAGTAGCCGCCAGAGTTGTAGGCAATTCTGTGATGGCTTTCTATTCCCATGTTGCAGTATTCTTACTGTGGGATTCTCTGCCTCAGACAACCCAAACGTTGGCTCCTATACAAAAGCTTAAGCCTGGCTGCTGTTGGTGCGTGGGATGTCACATGCAGGGCCATAAACCAGGGTCCTTAAATTTGATGTGTGCACGCACAGACCTCAGAACTTTTCTGCCGCAGTCGAACGTCAGATAGATTCCTTTGCTGCTCTACCTTTAAGACATCTAAAGCTAAGTACCCCTTTGGGAAATTCTTAAAATATATTATTGTTCGAGTTTGGTTTGCTTGTTTGTTCTTAGCTGATGTCTGCTAAGAAGGGTAAATGCCAATGCAGACGTCAAATTCCTCATAAGGACTCCCATGACCATTGCATATTCTGTTTAGGCCGGGAACTTGAGCATACCTTCTATGCCATCTGCCAATCCTTCGTCCTTAAAACGCTTAGAAGCCATCTGGCTGCCCTTAAACTGTATTTGGAAAATTAGAGGCTTAAAAAGTTAGCACTAAGGATGGATCCAGTCCTTCATCCGTAAAATGCTTAGAAGCCGTCTGGCCGCCCTCAGTCTATATTTGGAATATCAGAGGCTTAAAAAGTTAGCACTAAGGATGGATCCGGAGTCTGGCACCCCGGTGGAACCACCAAGACAAATGGCCAAGTTTCTACGGCCTACTACCTCTGCTCCTCTGTCATCAGATGCCCCACCAACCGCCGATATAGCTATTGAGGGATGTCTGCTAGAGCCGTCTACTTTGGGGTCTCCCCTTGAGGAAGCCGCTTTTAAAGTACTGGCTGGCACTTCCTCAGAGGTTACTGTTATGTCGATTACTACTGAAGTCGAGGGGAACCAGGCTCCACTAGACGTCCGTCTGCGATGCAGGAATCCAAGACGACTTCTTTAGCTCAGGCCCTGGAATCTAGGCCTTCTACCCCCCCCCCCCTTCCCCCAAAACTACCCCTTTAAAAAGAAAACAAAAGAGCAAACATTTATCTCCCTCTCCTGAGTGGTAACCTGACTAGGAATCTTTTACACAGTCTTTGATGCAGGCATTCATGGCCCTTAGGCCCACGGCCTCCTCACCTACCACTATCCCAGTGCTTAGCCCAAGACCTGCCTCAGCAACTTGAATCCTCCTTTCCATTTCTCGGGAAGAAGTAGAGTTTTTTTCCTCATCCTCTGATGAGTCTGTTACATACTCATCACAAATAGCCTCCCCCCTGGAATACTGTTCTCCAGATGAGGAATCCATAGGAGACTCTCCTCCAGAGGACATTACATTTGGGGAGACCATTACTAAAATGAAAGAATGTTTTAAATGGGATACTTCCCAAATGACTGAAACTCAAAGATATTTTGAGCTGCTGCAGGTTGAATCTCCCTCTCCATCCCCCCAATTATACCTGCATACCTAGATACATTTGCATCAGCCTCTAAAATTCCTGATTCTCAGCCACCTGCTCCAAAGTGACTGGATCATTTCTGCAAACTGCCTGATGACCACAAATTTCTAGTACCCCCCCCCCCCTTTGGTGGACCCTGCTGTGATAGCTGTAGCCCCAGACAAGCAATCTAGACTGATTCCATCCTCTGCACTTCTGCCTACTGACAAGGGCAGCAAGAGTATGGACAGGCTGGGTAAGAAGGTTTATATCTCCTCCACCCTAGCCTTCAGGGCTATTAATTACCAAGTGCATATGATTAAGTATACCTTGGGTTTGGTATCCCAAGCTTCAACTCTACTATCCTCCTTCCCTGACTCTCCCAACAAGACAAAAGTAGCATCAAAACTGACCCTGGCATCCCAGGTAGCCAGGCACTCGATTAGATGCAGTTATGATACAGCAGAGGCCTCTGCTAGATCTGCTGTATCTGCATCTGTACTTTGCAGATATTCATGGCTTAGGCTCCAATCATTGCCTGAAGATTTCAAATCCAAAATTGTAGATGCTCCACTAGACCACAACCTCCTGTTTGGAAAACAGTTTGCTGAATTGTTTAAGAACCTTCAGGGGAAGAGCAAGAAGCTACAAGATAGTAAACAACATTCTGATAACTCCAGTACCTAAATTCTAAATTCTAGAGAAACTACCCAGCTAAGCCCACCTATGTCAGAAGACCCTCCTCCACTGCCACCCTTCTTCCATCTCAGCCTACCCAAAGACAGACCTTTCAGGACAGAAATAATGTCAGCAATGCACGACTGCCTTGCCCACCTCACCCTGTCATCCTGTCTCTCCCACTGTCTGCCTCTTTGGAAAACGATCACATCAGACCACGGGGTTTTGGCAGTAATGGAAAAGAGATATTTCCTATTTTGGCAAGAAAGGACCACACCACAGGGCATTCAACTGCCTCCCAAAAAACAACTTCACCTAATTCCTCACATTATCCAGGACATACTGGCTCATGGAACCATAGAAATGTCCCCTCAGGCCAAAAAGGGAATGGTTTCTACTCAAGGATATTCCTAGTATCAAAAAAGGACCATGGAGGCCAATCCTGGACTTGTCTTTTCTAAACCTCTTTCTAAAAGTCCCTTCCTTCAGAATGCTATCCCTCCAAACCCTACTTCCACTACTGCCACCTAAAGCGTTCATGGCCACACTGGACCTGAAGGAAGCCTACCTCCACATCCCCATACAACCTGCCCACAGGAAGTACTTACATTTTGATGGGACCTGTTTTCACTTTCAATTTACTGCCTTGACGTTTGGTTTATCCACTGCATCCATGATATTCACCAAATGCCTATCTCCCTCCATAGCCTACTGCAGGACCAAGGGCATTCAAATCTACCCCTACCTGGATGATATCCTTATTCATGCAGAAAAAGAAAACGCCTTCAAAAAACATCTGCAGTTTTCCATGTCTCTGGGGTTCACCCTCAACCTCGCCAAATCATCCCTTTCACCAGAGCAGGACAAAATCTTCCTGGGATCCAAGATTCGGAAAGACCTGAGCCTTTCTCCCTCATGACAAAGTGGTTTCCCTAAAGGACCACTTCCAGGACTTTCCCCAGGCCCACCAACTATCAGCAAGACAATTTTTGCGACTGTTGGGCCTTATGGCATCCACTATTCCTACGCTACCACTAGTCATGATACACATGAGGAAGCTACAGTGGTACCAAAAGAATGTGTGGTCCCAGCACACAGCCACCCTCCAGAGTTCCAGATACCCTTCCTACCCTGCCTAAAAACAGAGTTAAAGTGGTGGAGTCAACGAGTTCAATTGAACCCAGGCCTTTCCCTCCTACCCTCCACACCATCTCAACATATGCACAATGATGCCTCATTTCTGGGCTGAGGGGCTACCATGAAGGGCCTCAAGGTGCAAGAACGCTGGCAGGCACCCCTCCTGAACAAACACATCAATGTAAGGGGGATGACTGCAGTTCATTTATCCCTGAAAGTCTTTCTCCCCCTCCTATAGCCAGCCCCCCCTGTAAATCTTCACAGACAACACCACTATCGTGTGGTACATCGACAAACAGGGGTGGACCAGGTCCTACCTCCTCTGCAGGCTGGCAGTGCAGATTTGGGACTTAGCCTCACAAAACAGCTCATTTCTGCAGGGAGTCTACATCGCATCTCAGGACAACCACTAAGTGGATGCTCTCAGCAGATCATTCTAACTGCATCACGAGTGGATGTTGCAGAGAGAAGTATTTCTAGACCTTGTCCACCAGTGGGGCACACCTCAAATAGATTTGCTTCCCCCAGAACAGACAACTGAGAAGATTTTGTACCAAGGACCACTCCCCACTAGCCTAGAGAGTGGACGCCTTCACCATCTCATTCTCATGGAAGGGACGTTTTCTGTATGCCTTTCCTCCCTTTCCTGTCATTCAAAAGGTCTTTCTGAAAATCAGGAGGGACATGCCAAAAATCTTGCTGGTGACTCCCTATTGGCCAAGGCAGCATTGGTTCCCCCTTCTACTATCCCCTGTCAAGGGCAATCAACACAAGTTACCCCACAAGATGGACCTATTGACACAGCAGAAGGGAGCTCTCATCCATCCTCACCTGGTGATGCTATGCCTAACACTTTGGGTGATAGACATTTAATACCTTTCAGACACTGCTACTCTGAGGATGTGCTTTCTGCCCTGAGGGAGGCCAGAAAACCTAACACAAGGAGAGCCTGCATTTTAAAATGGGAAAGATTCTCCAAATGGTGTCTCCAAAGACATGGAGACCCCTTTCAAGTGGCTGTCCCCATAGTCTTAACTTATGTGTGTGAGCTTATCAAGGCAGGTCTTTCATACCTCTTAGGTGCATTTTCGCTGATCTGCTATTTTTGCCTGCATACCCTTAGACCCTCCTCTACTCTTCAGGTTAGATGTTAAATTGTTCTTGAAAGGGTTCTTACACATTAGACTACTGAGGAAGCCTATACACCACCTTGGGACCTAAATTGTATCCTGGAAAACTCACACTGGCTCCATTTGAGCCAGCCAGTTCTACATCCTTACAGATGTGCACATGGAAAACAGTCTTGCTGGTAGCCCTCCCTCAGCTAGAAGGGTATCAGAGTTACAGGCACTCATGGCATGCCCTCCCTACACTATCTTCCACAAAGACAGGGTGACCCTGTGCACCAATCCTTCCTTCGTGGCCAAAGTGGTCAGTGAGCTATCATTAAATCAGTCCATTCACCTACCCAACTTTTTCCCCGTCTCCTACCAATGACAGTGAGAGAAAACTCCATTCTGTGGATATTCCCAGGCAGTTAAGGTTTTAGTTGGACAAAACTAAGACCATTAGGAAACCTAATCAACATTTTGTATCCTTTCATCCCAGAGCCCTGGGCAAGGCAATCTCCAAACTAACTATTTCCTGTTGGGTCAGAAAAACTATCTGCTTCTGCTACTCCTGCCATGGGAAGGACTTGCTTCAGGGGGCAGAGCACACACTACTAGGGCTGTGACATCCTCCAAGGCCTTCTTCAAGGGCCTAGACACAGCTTCAATCCTAGAGGCAGCCACCTGGTCCACTGTACATACTTTTACCAGACACAACAAACTGGATCATATCTCCAGAGCCAGAGCAGGTTTCGCTAGTGCAGTCCTGCAGGGATTTCTGGAATCCGCTATCTCTACCTCCACCCTTCCTTCTTCTTAAGCTGTGGTACTCTCCCACAGTAAGAATACTGCAACATGGGAATTGAAGGGCATAGAATAGTTGTGTAAAATCTTACCATAACCATAGATGTCCTTTTCTTCCATGTTGCAGTATTCTTTCCCTCCCACCTTTCCCCCTGCATTTCCTTTCACCTGTCTATGGGGCATTACCTAGACTATGGTCACACTGGTCAGTCAGTGGCATTTCACTGGTCTAGAGAGGGCATCTTTGGGCTCTACCTAGTTTACTGTTTGACTGGGCAGTTACTCCTGAGGTCTGTGCGTGCAGACATCACATTTAAGGACCCTGGTTTATGGCCCTGCATTTGATGTCCCACGTACCAACAGGAACCAGGCTTAAGTTTTTGTATAGAGCTGACGTTCAAATTGCCTGAGGTGGAGAATCCCATAGTAAGAATACTGCAACATGGAAGAGAAAGACATCTATGGTTATGGTAAGATTTTACACAACTATTCTATCTTGCATTGGGATGTGCTAATTTGAAAATATAAAGATTATATCATTGTCCTAGTTCTTGATCAGCATTACAAAACCTGGTTTTCTTTACCTTTCTAACTGACAGCACAATAGTTCTGAAGCTTCATTCTTTTTTTCTGGACTGCATTCTCTACTGCCATAATGCCCAATTTCTTTTCAACAACATTTTTTATTTAATCCACTTTGTCATTTGTACTTGAGATTTTTTGTTTACTTAGTTTTACTATTTCATGTACTTTGTACTCGGTGAGTCATTGACACGTTAGTTTGCACCTAACTTGTTGGCCATCTCCAAAACTCTCCTTACACCTTAGACCACTCTCCTAACCCACTAGTCCACCTAATACATCAGGTGGATATTGTGGCTTTGTCAACATTAGACTTATTGTGGAATTTGGCTGCTTGGAAATAAGGTACATCACAGACGTGACTGCTGGCATTTTCAAACCCTGTATTAGAGTAGACTGTGATGAAAGTTTTCACACACTTGTTGAATACATTGGAACTCTGGGCACCCTGTAGCTTGCACTGTTTTGGTGTTGTGTTGATTGGTGGCTTTCACAGCATGTTTTGGAAAGGAAAACATTCACAGAATGCTCACTCCTGCCGCCTGACTTGCATTCCTCAGTGTTTCCAAACTCTGTCATTAGTGTTGTAGTTGGAAATCAATATGCTGCATCACTAGACTGGGGTACCATGTCTGTATTTGTGCCTTTGTTTTCTTTTCTTCTTCTGTGATTCATGTTTTGTCATCATGATGCCGTTGTCCTTGATTTTGTAATATATTTAACACTTGTTTTCATTTTCTTTTTTATGTTTCATGTCTTGTATTTCCTCATTTTTGGGTTTTTTTTTTTTTTTCAGTAACAAAGTCTATGGTTTCCTCTTCTCCTGTTCTAGGTTTATATTGAGGATTCACTGGGTGAACGTATCTGGGTAGACAGCAGTCACTGTAAAACTTTTGTGGATAACATCCAGACGGCGTTTGGGACAAAGATGCCCCCAAAGAGCATGCTGCTACAAACTGATATTGGGCGCATTGGAGGTGATCTCAGTGCTGGTAAGGAATATGATAGCTTTTCCTCTGGTATATTTGGAGTGGTAACCATATTTGCTTTCTGTGATGACGGTCTTTCAGTATGCTTTCCTTGAGTATGTGTATAGGTTTGGTAAATGGCATTTCTAACTATATTAGTCAGCCTGTTTCTTTCTGTTCAGCAAAGTGTTGCTCTTATATATTTCTGCACTTGGCTTACTTGATGACATTGTATTGTGTTAACACCAAGGAGGTCAACTGAGATCTCAAGGTAGTCAACAAAAAATTAGAGAGTGACTCCTTTTATCTGAAATGGGAGGCAGTCATTTTCCAAAAACACTTTTTTGAGACAGAGGCGTAGCTAGGGTGGGGAAAAGGAGGCAGCCACCACAGTTACAGAATTTTGGGGATCAGCAATTGGCAGATGTCGATTGGTCTTTAGAGCATTACCAGCATTTAGGAATGAATGCAGGTATTGAATTTAGGGTCATGAGTGAAGCTTTAGTGCTCTGTTTGTAGTATAAACTATCCTAATGTGCAGGAGGACTGTTTTTTGTGCTCCTCCCAAGAGAAGTGCCAGATTGGGGAATGGCTGTGGGTGCTGGAATTGCCAACTGTGGATCTGTTTTGGGGTTAATTCCCCTCTCATTGGCCCATATAAGGTGCTTTGGATTCTGTACCCACCCTAATTATTATGAACAGATCTGAGTTCTTCACAGAGTTTAAAGTAAAAGATCCCTTCTGGTATCCATCTGTGAATAAGTTATTTTAACCAGTTAAGTGAAAACTGACATACAAATAATAATTTTGTCCCCCAATCCACTGCTGCTTACTTTTCTTTCATTCCTGTCTGTTATTATCCTGGGACTGGATCCAACCAAATCCTGCTATGACACTGTAGGTGAACCATTGCTGTCTATAGGGAGAATGATGTTGCATTCTATTACCCTTGGGACTGTCAACCCCTCCCCCATTTTGTTCAGGCAGGGGTTTGGCTGAATCCTGCTGTGTAACTATACAGGTGAACTCTCTGCTTCCACTGAGAAGGCAGCTTTGCAATTTATCGCCCATATATCAGCCTTTCTCCTTTTAAGAGAGGCTGGGGTGATAGGATAAGACGGAGATTTTTTTTTTGTTATGGAAGAGAAGGGTGTCTGTTACTGGATGAAGTAACCATGACATCACAGCTATCTTATTGCCCATAAAGCCACCTCCTTTATAGCCCCTTGCCATTGAAATAAGAGGCAGCCTGGTCTGCCCTGGCTTCAGATAGCACATCAGTCCTTCTCCCTGGGATAAGCAAGCTGACATAAGCCACTCAGTCCCACCTCATCCTGTCCAGTTCCTGTGTGCCTGAGCTGCTTTATCAAATTCAGACCATCTGGGTTCCACTCAGGGCTGCATCCCTCCCTGTCACAGAGCCAGGCTTACATGCAGGTACTCTATGCTTGCTTGATTGTATTACCGTCCTGCCATAGTGCAGTGAAATTGATTTATACGTGCTGCTTTCTCATTTCCTTGGACATCTGTTACTACTTTCCTATTACTAAGGTAATCAAGCACCTTCCATTTGTCATATGCTAGTCTGGTTCTAGCTGTGCCGTTATCCCCCTAGTGAGAAGGCATTGAGTAGGTCTTTCACACTGGAGTGTCATCCCTGTTAATGATGTGTGTCAGTTTCCATAAAAATGTAGTTAGCCCAGGCTGAATACATTTCTTCTTCTTCTTCCTACCTCTTTACAAAGCCTGTTTCGCTGTTAAGCCACAAGTCTTTAGTTTTCATTTATGACTGTTTAAGTACCAATATTTGTTTCCAGTGTGCAAATTGAATTATGTAGAATAAAATTTATTGTATTCATCAGCTTTTTAGCAGTGCACATTTTTTATCTCACCAATGTCAATAAATGTGCATGTAGAAGACAAATTAACTTGAGGAACATAGGAACTTACTGGCAAGCAATCTCAAGGACTACAGGATGCTTAGTCACGTATTCATCTTTAAAAAGATAAACATGCCACCCTTTTCATGCAGTTAATAGTGTTCACATCCCACATTGAGCAGGGCTATACATGATTCTCCTTGTTGTAAATTTGTGTATATCCATTCAGTTATCAAGAGTAGCCTTAAAGGCAGCCAGAGTAGTACTTTGATCTGTAGAAATAACTTATTCCATAGACTAGCAATATGTTGAGTTAAAATTGTATCCCTCTAGCGAGTCTTGTCTATTTGTTAGTGTAGATTTAGGACCTTAGTGCAAATGTTTATAGAGCCACTGGTTTTGTGAAGAAATAGGTCAAGTAGGATTGGGTCTTCCTTGGCTCGAAAAGCCAGACACAGGTTGCCTTTCAGCAATCCACATGCTACTGAGTATAAAGAGAATTGTGCTGATATTTTGGGGCAGTTGAAGACATTAAGACATTTAATTTTCTTGGTTAGAAATCTTTGGATCATGTCTTGTTGCGTGATATGCTTGAATTTGCACATACCAAAAGAGGAATTGTATTCAGTAATGTGACTAATAAGGGATGAGTACAGTGCTGGGATGATTTCTTTGGATCTTGAAGATATTACCTTGGAAATTTTAATTGGGCCAGATACAAGGATTTTCATCTGAAATTTCTTTTGTTTAAGGATCAGTCACAGTATTGGAAACTGAATTGTTTCAGAATTTTAATTAGGCAGCTAAAATAAGGGACCTTAGATTTTTAGTGATTAGGTCCATTTCTTTAAGACCAAAAAGAAAGCAAATAGTGGGAAGTAAGCTGGGAAAGCATAAACTGTACTGATTGCAGTTGTAGAAGGACTGGTTTTAAGAAAAGTATTTTGTGTGAAAAAAATAAATCACCCAGTCTGTTATTTCTCTGATAAAATGTCCTGATTAGCTCACACTACAGGTACAAGAAGTAGGTTATAAATGTTATTCTAAGGATCATAAGCCAGAGAAGAGGGAATAATGTGTGTCAGTTATGTATACATAAGTCCTTCTGCAAGCTTAGGAGGTGACAACCCGTGGGTGTTCACGGTTGAGCACTTTTGCCAGAACAGACTAAAATACAAGCACATATACAATTCATTTCAACAGGCTTATCACCTTTTCTGAACATGTTAAAATGCTAAATGAATGCTTTGCCAGCCTTTACACTGTAGAGTGGGACAGGTCAGTTATCCATACAGCATAAGAACACTTGCACACATCCCAGACAAAAATACATGAAACTCCTCTTCCTTGAAAGAAAAATATCCTTTCTTGAATGAGTCGGATTGTTACCCGGTGCAGTCTCGTTATTAGAAATACAGACTAATGTAGATAATCATCTCTGAGCTGTCTTTTGTATTCCCAACCTATTCACCTCCCTACTACATTAATTTATTTCTGTTAAAGTCTGCATTATCTCACATTGGGGTGAACTTTGTCTATGGGTTCTAAACAGCCTGATTTAAAAGATAGAAAGTTCTGTTTCGATTAAAAAATTTACAGTAACATCCATGGAGTAGTGAACCAGGACTGCTGCTCTCTTCCTCTTTATTTAATCTGCTCTTTAAGTTAAAGAAACCTCTAACTTGCATAGAAAACTAATTTATGACTCCCATGTTTCTTTTTTTATTTTGTAATATAGACTATACAAGCAGCAAAGCATTTTTTACAAGGAACAGGAAGGAAAATATACTGCTTGCTTTCCCAGAAACATTAAGCTAAAACTTTAGTATTTTTCCTGAGTGTCATCTGCAGTGGCTGGACAGTTTAGTGATTTAGTGGTATTACCCTGCAGTACTCATTACATAGAGGTAGAAATGACATTAAATGCCACAAGAGTTCTGTTGCCAACTATTTCTATTTAAAATATTTAATTTTATCCTTCTGTGTGCTGTAAGTCACTGGCTTAAATTATTAATTGGTCTCTTCCCTGTTTTTACTTGATTTTTAATGAGTATTTTTTCAATTCATATATGAAATGTTGTTAGGTGTCCTGCTTATTTTTTTATAAGTGAAACCTTATAGCGTTGTTACATTTGTCATCATCTGGTTTTCAAGAGAGACTGGTTATAAGCTGCTATCATTTAATATATTGATTTGATTGTTGGGAAAAGTATTCAGTAGGTGAGACGATAGTAGATCAGTCTGTTTGGTGGCAGCTTGTATCATAAAGGGGTGTAGGCAGTGGAAGATGTATCATTATCTCCTTCTGGGAGACATTATGTATACATGGAAAATTCTTTTGGGGTAGTTACTATTGGTAAGATTACAGTTGAACTTACTGGGCTCAGACTGTATTCAGTACAATCCTGGGCAGCTACAAGTTATAATTATGTTGTGCAGCTGTATAGTGTAAAGCTTATTTGGGTGTGACCGGTATTGGTCAGAATCTGATGCAGCAGTTTACATTTGCCATATCCTTTTAGGGTCTTTCACCCCTAATGTATTTGGTAGTCAGCAGTACAGCTTGTGAGACCATAGCCATTAAAATGTTATCCGACATAAAGGATTTATTTTATTTATCCTTTATTGATAAGGTTACTCCCACTAGTCTGGTGTCCTCTCTTCATGGGGACCCTGGGGTGGTATTAATGCTACTATCCCATCACAGCTTTTGCTTCAAACCTGGCAAAATTTCAAGCTCCCATAAACCCTGAGAACACTGCTGTCTACACAGAACTGTTCACAGAAACCCTATAGAAGCATGTTTTAATAGCTGCAAAGAGGCAGCTGTACCAATGTGGAAGAAATACAGAACTAACAAAATAAACAAGGCACCCTGGTGGAATCACAATATCAGTAGGCTATATAACAGAAGGAAGAAAGTCATGGCAAAACTTAGGAGGTGCAGTACCCAGCAAGATAAAAGCACTCTCGTCAAACTAAACAAACAACTCAGAGGACAAATAATCTCAAATTTGGCTTTGGTAGACTAATTTGGCCTCACAGGCCAAAGACAACCATAAGGCATCCTTTAGCTATGTCCGCCACCTCAAAGGCAATACACAGTTGTGTGCAGAGCTCATTATTAATGGAGCCACCTATACTGAGCCAAAAGATACAGCAAACCTATTGGCTGGAAAGTTAATCTCCAACTTTACCTCTTTTTTCCCCCCTCAACTTTCCCTTGAGAAATAGTGTCAAATATAACTCCTACTACTACTATCACTAGAGAGCAGGTCCTCCATGCTCTCTCTCTAAGGTCAAGAACGCTGTACCAGTGGGCCCAGACAATATCCCAGGATGCCTTCTACATAGCATGTAACACTTGATATGGGGTGGGAGGTTGGCACAGTGGTTAAGGTATTTACCTTACAAACGCAAGGTCCAGGGTTTGGTGATCACAGGGGTAATTGGCTAGGCTTAAAAATGACCCACAAGAGGTAGTTAGCCTAGTACTTATCTATGAGTCTGTGAATCATGAACCTTTGACCTATCAGGCCATCTGGAATTGCCTCATGAATGGAGAACAGCAACAGTCTTCCTCTGCACAAAGTGGTCCATCTACAAAACCTGGAAAGTACAGACCCAGAACTCTCACTAGTCTCATATACAAAGCCATGGAAAGATTTCTCATGGAAATTATCAAGTATGACATAGGAAACCTCCAGACACTGGACCTAACTGGTTTTGTCAAGGGCAGATCATGCCTACTCAACCTGGTGGACTTCTTTGAGAGTGTCACCAAAGCAGTGGATGTGGGAAAAATGGTTCACACTGCCTACCTTGACCTGGCCAAGGCATTTGACACAGTACCCTACTCCAGCATTGTTGGCAAACTTAAGAGGTTCGGTACAAACCCTTATGTCACCCAGGGATAGCCAGATGGTTTACTGACAGGACTCAGGAAGTTAGAGCTGGGGAGCCCACCTCTACAAAGAGGCCAGTCACAAGTGGAGTCCCTCAGGAATTGGTCCTAAGACCACTCCTTTTTTGGCATTTAGTTCTCTGAAGTCAAGACCAGTTTCAGTAGCCTCTGGCTGACTAAAATTTACAGATGATTACAAATTAGGAGTGGACATTGAATTCTCCACAAACAAAAATGCTGTCCAAGAAGGGCTGACACAGACAAATAACTGGTGTCAGAGCTATGGACTAAAACTACCAATAAATACATAATGGTATCCTTCGGGAAGTCATCTACCCTGTTACTTATATTGACAACATATCCCTAAGAGCTGACCCAGTAGTCAGGAACTTGGGGACACACACACACACACACAACATAATCTAGCTTTTGACCTTCATGTGTCTACAGTTGTGAGGAAATTATTTTATGTTGTGCAGCTTATAAACAAAAGGTATGGCATCTAGATCCAAGGAAATCATTGTTCCACTGTATTCATCAGACCTATCATTGAGTACATTGCCCCCTTTGGTATGTACTTAACCAGGCATATCCAACAGTTGGAATGCCCACAGAGGTTCCTCCCTAAAGGAATACAGGGCATAAGTAACAAGTCCTTTGCAGACCTACTCAAGGCCCCTATACCCTGTACCTCCTACATACCCCCCTACCTCCTAAGTTGAGGGGCAATCTATGCCTGGCACACACAGCATTGTCAGACTCCACTCTGGTGGATCTTTTGCATGTCTGCAAAACAAACAGCACCAGACTTACCTGTTCTAAAGACTTAAACCTTGTCTGTGATATAAATAGGTCCTGCTGGAGAGACAGATAAGTATCCCATACATTACCCCTTTTCTGGAACAGGCTCCCCATCCATGTGAAGCAGAGTTCCTCCCTACCCCACTTAAAGTATAATTTGGACAAGTGGGTGGAAAGCAGGAAATTCATCCTTGGTTTGGCACCTATGCCTCTGGACACAAGCAGCCTGTAAAATGTTAATGTGCTAGGCCCTTGCTTGCAAATGTTTCATCTCTCAAGCCACTGCTTACACTTACAAGGATACTAGAACTTGTCAGAGATTTGGGCTTAAAAAGGCCCTTGTGGTCATTTGCCTAGTAAACACCTATGAACCTATAACTTTGTCCTTTTGCCACAGTTCTGTCAGGATGAACTCTTTCCACTGGTAGTTTTGCATCTTTATTGATGCAGGTCTTGGCTGCTTTCTCATGACCAAGTTTGGAGCATGCACACAATGTTTCCTTTCAATTAACATCTCCCACTCTGGAACAGCAGCCCAACTGCTTATTTGTGCCTTCATAAAGTTAATACAGTCTTTTCCTTTTAGTTTCTGTGGTACAGCAAAAAATCTCAGATTTTCCCTATGTACTGTGTCCTCTAATTTTATCATTTTTTGAAACATCTCTACTTGAACAGTGTCATACTCAAACTACCTTTTTTCATTTCACCCTCTGATTTTTGGAGTATTATCAACTCATCTGAATATCTGTTTAAAGCTTCTTCCATCTTTTTCCATTCTTTTATTTGACTTGATATACTCATTCAGTGTTTCATATATTTTAATGAGCTCTGAGCATATTTGACTTATTTTTTTTATTCTAGATTACTGAAAGTCCTGCCTTGCACCAAAGCTGAAGCTTGAACTGCTGTTTTGCTGAACAGCTGCAGTATTCTTCCCAGTCAGTGATTTCTGTTCACCTTTCCTAGTTGATCTGTTTCAGGCTGTCTTGGGTATCCAGCAGTAACTGTCACTTTTATTAAATTCAGAGTTCCTGGCCTTTGTCTTTCAATTCCTTTTTCCACACGGGAGAGCTGAAGTTAAGTTGTTGATCATGTGCAGTCACCTTGGGAAATCAATTTGCTTGCTAATGTTAATGAAGTAAGTGAGTAGATGTAGTAATAATGGATACTTTTTTGGAATGTTCTGTGTTTCAGCAAAAGCTGTAAATGGAACCTTTTTACCATTAAAGGTAGGGCAATGAATAGTTAAGGTTAAAAACAGATGAAGTAGTAAGGGTTAAGTGTACAAAGTAAACAAATGGGAAAGGGAACAGTCTTCCCTATACCACTTCTGACTGGATTTTATTTTTTTGTGAAGATACCTTTTAAGTAGATACAGTTGAACAGTTTGAATAAAGAAGATGTGGCTGCTGTAACACACTGAACAGGAATCTAAAACTTGCATGATAAGTAAACTTGGCAAATCTATAAGGAGTACAAAAACGAATTCCTGATGAATGCCATTTATTAAGGAGTTATGATATCAGTCTGTTAAGTCCAAGACAAAACCTCGGTTCAGATCAGATAAGGATTTTACAAAACTGCTTTCTAATATGGAAGCAAAAATCTTACATAATTATTTGGGTTTGAAAGCTCCATATTTGTTTTTTGACAGGTTGAGATATGCATATGAAATATACCTGCTGCGTGAAGGTAAATAAGTTAAGCCAAAGTTTTGATGGTTTGCTCATAAAAATTCTGAAGTAATGCCATTGAGTCGGGGGCCTTATGGGATTATAGTAACCTAGTATTGTTTAGTACCTCTTGTAATGGCAGTGGACCGTTTAATAACACAGGAAATTCTGATGACATTGATGGCAGGTTTATTAAAATCTTAATATGACTGAAAGTCAGATAAATCTTAAGTAATATTGTCAGAGCTGTAAAAGTTTGAAAATAAGTCTAAAAACATTTAAAGTAAGCCACTGTTATCATGTGTTACCTTTTTCACCGGTGCTTAAAGCATGATACTTATTATTTTGTGTCTGTTATCTGCTTTATTGATGGCAGCTATTCAGAAAATTTGACTGTTCATCTGGCCTTAGCCTAATTTAGATTTGAAGCCAATTCTGCATTACATTCTGATCATAATTCTTTTAATTTTTTATTCATTTTTTTCTAAGTCAGAATCATTTTTTTTAATAAGTTTAAACTTGATTAGTGTTTCTTAAAATCTCAGTCTCTTTTTACATTCTGGACTGTAAGAGTGATGCTTGTAGTAAAAGTTAACCCCATAATGCAGCTTTTAATATGCATATTAAATACCAAGGTTTTGAAGAGATATAAGCATGTATTTTTTTTAAACAAGAAAGATCTTTATTAAATTACCACATATGACTTTATTATTGTTTTTTTTCTACTAACTATAACACTGTTTTCTTCTAACTTCCAGTCATATTTACACAAACCTGTCTGGCTTTATTCATAGCTGTTTATAAAATTAAAAGTAAAGCCATATACTGTCTTGTAATATCCGGTTGTAGTTAAGCTAGTCACTTGAATTTTGAAAGCCATTTTTCAGTTTAAAACTGAAGTTATATCCTCTGCTGAAATGTCTGTACGTTGATAAGCTAAATGACCAGTATTAATGAATGCCATCCACAAGTAAAGACTACAGCCACATGGTTTCTTTCTTTGAAAGGTCTGGTTGCAGTTAAAGCTGTTTTGCCCACCTATACTTTGCAGCATTATTGGGTTACTTGTTTCATACTGTTAAACCTTGCTGTTCATACCTGAGTACAGGTGGTCTTTTCCAGATTTTAAACTGTTGGTAGTAGAACCATAGTAGAAAATAATTAGCATTTCCTACTTATCAGTGAACCTTTGTTTAATCTTTGTTTACCAAATGCCTGTTTTTACCTTGACTGTAGAAATATTAAGGTGGCCCACTGTATCTAAGATGTGATACAATTTATGCTGCACAATGTATAACATGGTATGGTTCCTTCTGTGAAGAAATGCCTAAACTATGATTTTCATTTTAGCAGAAGAATGTCTTTGTAAGGATTATAAAGTGCTTTCTTGATATGCCTATTTACATTACCTATATACTGAAAATTTGGTTTGCTTTGATATTGAAACCCTCCCTCTACTGCTTAGCCTAACACCCCACCTAGCCCACTCCCTATATAATCTACGGTTTCCTTTCTACTAATTGATCCTACTACTTTCTTCTCCTCTCTACCACTGCTCATGATCTTTTTTTTTCTATTGCTCCTTTTCGTAGGCCAAAGATGCAGTACTTTTCATCTCTACTCCATATGCCACAAATAGAACAGCCTGAAGCACAAGTCATTACATCAAATAAAGGTCCCCAGCAAGCTTCTACAGGTCTCTAAACTAAGTTAATGTATGTTACAGTTTATTCAGCTGCAATAAAGCTTATAACTCTATTCCACCTCTTAGCTGGTTTGCACATCACCTGCCCCTCACCCAACTAACAGGAAGTTTAAAAATAATTATCTCTTCACTTTGTCTAACCACCTCCCCCTATCCCACTTTTCTCCCATCCATACTATCTCCCAAACTACAGCTAAAATAGACTTTAGAATCGTATTATTTTGTTCTTGTAGTCTTAAACCACCTGAAAGCCCTCCATTCAGTTTCAGCCATAAGACTCCTTACAAAGTCCATTCAGTTTTAGCCATAAGACTCCTTGCAAAGTCCATTCAGTTTCAACCATAAGACTCCATACAAAGTCACTTATAGGCACAAAGCTTTGCAATTTCCCACTTATTGCAAGTTTAAACCGTCTCAGAGACCCAGCGATATATTGACAAATTATTTTCTTAGCTTTTCAGATATTCAAGGTCCTGGCTCATCCTGCTCCGTTTCACCCTTGCTATATTTGGGCTCAATCCGCTCCACTACCCTACCCCCATTCCCACCCACCCCTCCTTTCTTTAGATTTATACCTACCATTACTCTACCCCCTAAGGCATGTTATCAAATTGCAAATACTCCCACCTCCATACATCCAGTTATCACCAAAACCCCACCCGTAACTACACTACCTCGACTTCAGAGCTTTACATTCTGCTCTCTACTGCCCATTCCACTACCCATGCCTTCTAGAACTCAAATTCTATCATTTCACTAAAAATGTTATCCCTTCTCTCTGTCCTGCTTCTAGCATTACATATCAGTCTCCTAATCCACATCAACACCCTGAACTATTCCCCAGCAACATTTACATACTGTTTTCTTGCTCTACATCATGACAACTCCACAGAAAATTCAAAAGGGGATATTCCAGGGTGACTCTCTGTCACCGTTACAATTCTCCCTTGCCCTTAATCCATTAAGCTGTTTACTCAACAGCTTAGGCTATGGCTATAATCTGGCTCTTAGAAAACAACAAAACAATCGGTTAAATGACTCTCTGCACTATCCTCCCTTCTCACTGTACAAATGAGAGTCCCCTAAGGGTGCATACTTGGACCACTACTCTTTAATATTTTCACCAATTTGATCTACTCCTCTTGTCCCCAGCCATCTCTTGTGCAATATGCTGATGTCTCAACTGTTATAACCATTGCTGACAACCCAACTGACCTCCACTCAACTACCCAGGCATCCTTCCACACCATTGAGACTTGGCTTAGTGATAACAAACTAATACTTGATCCAAAAAAAACTAAGCTCTTACTCTTCCTCCCTAAAAACATCACCACACTCAGAAGTACATTTACCATCTTATCCTTCAACAACACTATAATCTCAGCTGAATCTAGTACTAAATTGCTATATGTTATAATAGATGATCAGCTTAAGTTTGATCTCCATATTACTAACTTGGTAAAAAGAACTCATCAGAAAATTGGACACCTTTTCCGTAGCAAGAAATACTTGACTAACACTGCCCGAATAACTCTCTCCTAGGCTTTATTACTCCCAACACTTCTGTACAGCTGTCACATGTTCACAAACCTAAATTCTACACTTGTTTCCAAGCTTGAAACTACCTATAATAAGATTGCCAGATTTGCAGCTAACCAAACCTACAAGTCCCACCACTGCTTAGCACTACAGCAACTAGACTGGCTAGAATTCCCTCAGCTGCTCCAACTATACCAACTACAAATCATTCACTCTGTCTACCTTCCTTCTGCCCTAGCCTATCCACTGTCCTATCCAAATATTCCCCTGCAAGGACGCTACTCATCTAAAATCAAGAATTATTAGACATCTACAAGCCCAAAACTAAAATAGGCTGCCTTCTTCATAACTGTAACCCAGCTACATCCTGGAACAAACTCCCCTTTGAAATAAAATTCCTCCAGCATAGCAAAACTTTCAAATTGGCCACAAGGAAATACCTAAAAACAAAGTGTTCTTGCCACTGTAGCCAACCACCCTGAAACCACCATCCTTTCACCACTTCACTCTTAATGTATCTCTAACACTATTCCCCTGCCTCTTCTATCTCTTCCCTTCCTCTGTCTCCAACCACTCTTAATTCTTACAGTCTCAAAACAACCTACTTGTCTAGTCTGTCTCCTATACTACCTCACCTACATCTCCTACTAGCCATTCTTACTTTCCTTTCTTTTTGCCAAACTCCCATACAGCTAGATCCTACCAACTTTAAATAAGCATCTGCCTAACTATTAACTCATTTTGCTCTAAGTATCTTAAATAATATTGTAATTTGTCTCATTTTCTTCTGCTAATTGTTTAAAACCTTGTTTGTAACAACTCACATAATTGTCTGCCAATTGTTAATACTCTGTATAATTGAATTGCCTGAGGAGCTTTTTTTCCCTCCAGGTCTCTGCTTGTAAGATCCTATAGCTGATCGTTAGTACTATATTACTAACATTTGATAAATTGTTTTCAAGTCCTGAGGAGCTTTTCTCCCCGGGTCTCTGCTGAAAATGAGTCAAACGCTCAGCCAGACTAACCCGGTTAACAAATGAAAAATAAATAAAGACTTCTTACCTTCTGTTTGTCTATTTAAAACTGTATAGCTCATCAGATGAGGAACTGAAAGCACAACTGCAAGTTGTCAAAACTTTTTCAGATGATATAAGAATGTCATTTGGTCTTGATAAATGTCCAAAAGCAACCTTTAAAGCAGGAAAACTGCAGCACCAGGAAAACGTCAGTTTGGGACAAGAATGTGATATAAAATAACTTGAGCAAGAAGAACTGTATAAATACTTGGGAACTGATGAAGGATCAACAATAAAACATGAACAAATGCAAATAGAATGTAGTAAGGAATACTTAAGAAGACCTAAATTAATTCTGAAAACAGTATTGACATATAGGAACAAAATCCAAGCTATAAACCAATTTGCTCTTCTTGTCCTAACTTAGTTTTGGACTGACTGACCCCAAAACGTGTTGGATAGATTAGACAGGAAAGCAAGAAGGATGCTTCACGCTCGCCAAATGTTTTATAAAACTCAGTGTGTATACCAAGATTACATATAACCTGTTTCAAAGGAGGGATGGCCTCCTTGAAATTGATTACATGTATAGATTTGCAGTTGTGAGACTCCACACACACCTGCTGACCTCACAAGAGCCAAATGTAGTGAAAGCTTTGAAACATGAAGAGAATAAATATAAGAAGACTTATCTGCTTAAATTAGCAGAAACATATTGACGCCAAGCAGGAATGGAAATCAATCCAGAAGTAGATAAAAATCATGTAGCAACTGAATGTGCCAAAAAAACAAAAGATGAATATGAGGAGAAGGACCAAATGAGAAGGCAAGAAATATGGAAAAAGCATAAATATAGTTGCAAGTATAGAAAACTTCTGTAAGAACCTCATGTTGATCAGGAACAAATGCAAAAAATGGTTAAGGTGAGGTGAATTCAAACCAAGAGATGAAAGGTTAATATTGGCAGCCCAAGATAGTGGGCTACATACACACTAGTTTACAAAGTCCATTGAACATGTGGAAGAAACAGACAAGTGTAGGTTTTATAAAACCAAATTGGAAACAGTCGCACACCTTGTTGCTGGTTGTGACATACTAATGGCAGAAGGACTGTATACTGAAAGGCATAATAATGTGGCAATACTGTTGCACTGGTGATTGTGCAAACATTATGGCATTGAAGTGGCTGAAAAACACTGGAAATATGAGCTACAAAGCATCATAAAAAATGATGTTTATATCACATGAGATCACCTGCTACCAACAGTTCAAAGGGTAGATGCTAGAAAACCTGATATAGTGGATCAAGAAGACAAAAGTAGCATTGATAATTGAATTCACTACACCCAGTGACTGCAGTGTCTTGCATACAGAGAGAGACAAAGTAATAAAATATCAGGATCTGCAGGCAGAAACGAGAGCAATGTGGAAGCTAGATACCCAGGCAGTTCCAATTGCAGTAGAAGCAACAGGTCTTATAAAAATAATCTACAATTGTATTTAGATATGCTACCGATCCATGTAACCCTTACAAAATTGCAGGAGGAGTCATTACTGGGCACATTGCGGGTGCTACTAAGATCACTTTTGGCTGACATCAAAGTTTGAAACAATACTAATTTCATGACCTTTAATTGTACTTTGACTTAGGAATGGGGTCCATTCCCATCATAGTATTAGAAACCCAAAAGATTTGGAGAAATTAAAAAAAAAAAAAAAAAAAAAAAAAAAAGTTTTAGTAACGTATCACCCAGCCTAATTCAATATCACATTATGCATCTCTCAAAACTCAAAATCTTTGACATCACTAGTACAGCTAATTTCTACATAATAGTTGTCACTAATAAACCTATGTGGTACCTCAAGCATTAGCTTTCCAAGCAACACATTCTGTCCATGTGTGGGGGCATCCACCCAACCCAGGGCCCCCCCAACTACAGCTTCCTCTGCTAAATGCCTAAACCCTAAAAATATTCTAGCAACACTAAACACATATAGTATCTGTAACAAAACCACAGAATTTCATGCTTAAGTCAGTACACCCCTAATATTCTAGTAATCACCAAAACTTGGCTTAAATCCATATCCATGATATTGAAATAACACCCCCACGCTATAATATACTTACAAAAGACAGAACCAACAAAATGGTGGTGGGGTAGCCTTAATCTGTCCTAACACCATCACAGTCTCACCTTTCCCTAAAGAAACACCATCTTTCAACAATGCCAAAATTCTAATCGGAACCCTACCAATTAACAAAACAAAACAAATATGCATTGTTGGATTATATATACCACCTGGCAAAACATCCAAACTGTGGAAGATATCCTCTCCTGGATATCAGAAAACATCAGTAATGAAAATATAATTATGGGAAATATCAATATTAACTTGCAAGATATGATGATTGACTCCCCTACTAATAGCATAAACTTCTATGGTTATATGCATCTCGTTACCATTGCCACCCATATGCATAACAACAATACCCTAGGTGCAGCTCTTGACTGGATACTAGTTTCTAATCCTGATAAATACTCTAATCCCTACACTCTACCCAATACTCTTAGTGACCACCTACCCATATTCATATATAGATCCACACCACAAATTACAAAAACCCACACACACACAAAACCACGAGATACATCAGGAACTCTGACCAGTTTAAGGTTTAACAAAATCCTAAAATATACTAACTGGAATCCACTTAAAACACTGCCACTAGAATATGCCCTTGAGTACTTCAGCAATGTATTTCTGAATACTCTCGACAGCCTAGCCCCCCTCTGCAGCAAAAGGATATAAACAAACCATGCTCCATGGCTAACACAAAATACCAAACAACATTTACAAGATAGAGATAAAACCTGGAATGGTACAATAACAAATCTGATGCTAACCTAATCAAGTATAAACAGTTAAGAAACAAGGCCAAAATGTTAGTGAACATAGACAAAAAAAAAAAAAAAAAACACATTTCCAACCAACTGGCAAACCACAAAAACAACCCAAAACAATTTTGGAAATGCATCTCAAACCTCTTTACCATAGTCTCTAAACAAACTCCATCACCACACCCTGACAAAACTCCATCAGTGATAGCCAGTCTGTTTAACTCTCGTTTTGTAAATAGTGTAGGCAAACTGTTAACAAATCCACTGCTGCAACTACCTCAAGCCTCATCTCTGATCTCCCCCCACCCTTATCTCATGATACCTACTCAACAAACTAGTACTACATTTTCTATCCCATTTTTTCTTAAACCTGTCCATGCCGCTCTCATTCAAACACAACTTGAAAAACTAAAACGATGCTCCCTCTCAACCTCCCCCTGAATGCTTAAAACTTGCTGCAGAAGCCATAGCATATCCTGTCAGCATCCTTATAAACATCTTCACAGCAGAGTGGAGTCCCTAACCTCTGGAAAAAAATCCATCATCACCCCTTTACATAAAGGGGACAACTTCAGTGAACTATCCAATTATCGACCAATCTACATCCTCTCTCCTCTTTCCAAACTCCTGGAAAAATGCATGCATAGGCAATTGCTTCACCATCTCATCCAAAACAAACTAATTACTCCAACCCAACATGGTTTTCGCCCATCACACTGCACCACTGCTGCCCTAATCTCCTTCATAGACACTGTGTCCAAATCCATTGACCGGTAATATCACCTGTCTTACTACTAGACTTTTCAAAGGCATTTGACACAGTGTCCCACAACACACTTCATCAGCATTTTAGGCTGCACCCCACCATTCCTCCAGTGATTTGCAAGCTACCTATCCAACCAGCAGTAATGCGTTAAATCATAAAATAAACTATCCCAATATCAAACCAGCACAACTGGGGTACCACAAGGGTCCATACTTGGACCCTTACTCTTCAATGTTTTCACCAAAAACCTTTACACTTCATCACCCCTTAGCTCCATTATCCAATACGCAGATGACACTACCATAATTTCCTCCTGTCCTTACCCAGTGTCTCTGACAGAGCAGTCTGCAAGAAATCTTTGAAGTCTGCCAACTCATTATACTCCCAGAAAATATGTTCCCAATTACTTCTTTCTTCCCCATCAGACCACCAACATTTCTTGTCTACCGGAGGAAAAATTATTTGAGTCTCCTTGGGGGGTATAAAAATACCTAGAGTTTGTTGTATATTTGGGTTACGTAAGTTATATCTCCCCATTTTGTCTTTGTGAATTGCTTATCCAGTCTTTCTTCCCAATACTTTCTAACCTTTTCTGATTGATTCTTGTAATTATCATGCAATATTTTGCATGATCAACTAATTATTATTTAACAGCAGCTTCTTTTCTAGATTCTACTAAAAACTCTACCAGTGCCAGTCTTTCACTTAGGACCCCTCTAATTCTTTCTCTTTGCTTGTACTCTGATATCAATCCTTGATAGGGAAGCAATCTCTAGCCTGCAGTCCAAATAAATTCTTGGCCTCTCCCCCCCCCCCCATTCTATTACCTTTCCCTCTCTAATTATTTGTTCCCAATACCTTGGTTCTTTTTCCAGTTTTCCCCAGTAACTTCCGACCCCCCTTGCCCATTGTCTGTATCCCTAATTGCAGTCTTCCCTTTTGGCAGAATCTCCTTTCTCATTTCCTGTGTTTGGCTTAGTTTTTAGAAAACTTTCTGCAACTTTATGAGATAATATTCTGTATGGTTATTGTTATTCTCCTTAAGGATATTCATCAAAAATCCCATTCTCTGTGATTTTGAGCTTCCACCCTTTTCCATCATCACCCCTTTCCACTTTGAATTATAGGTTTCTGCTTATGCTCTGTATAGGAGTCTTAAATGTACCCCTTCAAATCTGGTAATCCCAAAGTGCTTTGCTCAATGGAAAAATCAGATTATCCCACTTGACTCTTGCCATCTTCCACTCTCAGATAAAATCATTCTGTTCTTCATTAATTGCTGTTCACACCTTTTCCTGTAGTTGATAAAAATATGCCTGACCTGTGTATAAAACTAAAGGGACTAAAAACATTTTAACTGCTTGTATCTTGCTATCAATTTCCATACAACTGGGCTTACAATTCCTCATTTTTTTATTATTTTTATTTAGTCTCTTCCCCACATATCCTTACCTGCCACACCAAAATCCTTTTTAAACCATACTCCTAAATACTTCATTTTTATCATGTCCCCGCAAATATGGATATTGCTGAACCAATTTGTGTATGGGTACATAATTTACAGCTATTGTTTTAGCTACATTAATTTTGTATCCCAAAAAGATGTGAAACTGTCTCAAAATGTTCCAGAACACTGAAATGTCTTTTTCTGGTTTTATTAGGTATAAAATAATATCATCTGCAAATAATGCCAGTGTTTTTGACTACCAGACCAATTACATCCTTGAATTTATGGGTCTCTTATTTTCTTTGCCAAAGGTTCTAAATATAGTGCAAATAGCAAAGGGGACAGAGGGCACCCCTGCCTGTTTCCTCTGCTGAAACAGAAATTATCTGAGAGGAACCTACCCACTTTAATTTTCACCTCCAATCCCTCGTATATTCTCCTAATCAACTTTATTATTTTATCAAGGAGTACAAATACTTCCATTGCCCTGCTCATAAATTCCCAGGTTATTCTTTCAAATGCTTTCTCTGCATAAAGACCAAACAACAACAGTGGTATTTTCTTACATTCATCTAGATCATCAATGTTCTGTTAATGTTGTCATATGTTTGCCTCCCCTTCACAAAACCACATTGATCTATATCTGTCAATTTTGCCATCAGCTTTGCCATTCTTTTAGCCAATATAGGGATAAACACTTATAGTCATGGTTTAAGATTGAAATAGGCCTGTGTGAAGCTGGATCTGATGGGTCTTTAACCTCTTTGGGCATTACAGCCACGACAGCTTTCTTCCAGGATGTTGGTGCTTCTCCTCCTCTTAAAATACTAATAAAACAAAACCTTCCATATCTTTATCAGTTTTTTTTCCTCCTAGCTTCCACGCATCCACAGGAATACCATCTATTTCTGGGGACTTTCCTGTGAAGTGGTTATACATCACCATTTTTATCTCATCTCCTCCTATCCTAACTGTTAGTAATTGAACCTCATCTCCCTCTAACCGTGGCATATTTAATTCTTCTGTAAACATTTCCATCTGTACATTTTCTTGATCTTCATATTTCTCTGCTCTATACATACCTTCATAATATTTTCTGAAATATTTCTAGTACCTGTACAGGATCTCTTGTCATCTTCCTTGATATAGGCTCCCTAAGCTTGACGGCAACCCTTTCTAGTTTCTGTTGCATGAGTTGTTGCACTAAAAGCTTTTGTGCTCTGGTTTTATTAAAAAAAAATAGTTGCTTAACAGCGGTCTCTTTAAACTCATTCATATTATTGAGGTAATCCTTTATTTCTGCTTAGCATTCTGCAGTTGCTCCTCCTCTTCTGTGAGATCTCCCCATGCTGTAATACTTTAACATTTGTCATTCCCTCCAAATAATTCTTGTTAGTTCTTAACCATATCTCTCTCTTTTATTCTCACCCTATTTTTAAACTTCACTTTAATTTTATCCAACTCCCTAGCTACATTTTCAGAAGATATTTCTTTCATTTTTAATAACTCCCTAATTATTTCCAGTACCCATTCCTTAAATTCTTCTCCTTGCAACAGATCAATGGGAAAGCACTAGTTTCTCATTTTTTATTTCATTACCCTGCATTTTATTCTAGTTATTGGTGCATAATCTGAAATAGTTATTGGACGTGTATCAAAACGTTATTTAAATGTGCATGATGTTCCTGCGAAATGTAAGATGTCCTTCAAGAATGCAACTGCAGTCAAAACATGTGGGTTGTCCTGCCTCAGGCAGCCCTCGGTCGGCCGGATTCCAAAGTCTGGGTCCGACGTCGGCTGATGTCGCATTTCTCTCCGACGTCAGAGCGGCTGGAGTACATAAGCATCAGCCAACTCCATTTTCTTCAGTCTTTCTTGCCGCGCGGTGCCCGAAGCAAAAGCAGTTCGCAAGTGCCGGTTGGTCAGCTCCTGTATTCTACGATACCGAAGTCATCAAAAAAGCTAAGTACCCCGTTGGGGACCTTTTCTTGCCTCAGCCGATGTCAGAAATTACTGAAAAAGTTAACAATTGTCTTTCTTGTGGTAAACAAATACCTCATAAGGATTTCCACTCTTACTGCCTCCCTTGCCTGGGCCCAGACCACGACGTCTCGGCCTGTGTAGCCTGTGCTCGCTTCAACAAGCGCACTCTCAGGCGCCGGGCGGAGTTCGCTGAAGATTATTTCGGCGATAATTTTGCTTACACCATGCCGTCGGATCTTCCGACATCGCAAACTCCCAAAAAGCGAAAAGACCGGGACCGACATCCTCAGCCCGCGTCTACCACCGACTCCACGCCAAAACCTAGCGCGAGTGCTCTGGTTCCCTCTGAGACGGTCTCTCCACCGCTCCGAACCGAAGACACCGCATTACCGACGACTCCGATTCCAGACATTACTCCGCCAGTTATAGATTTTCCTCCGGATACCGAAACCGAGGAAATGCCCGAGACCATTGCTGTAGACAAGGTCACTCCTGCACGTGGAGCTGCCAGGCCCCCTATGGCCATGTCTATTAAGGCCTACACTAGGGCTAAGGCAGCCAGCAAAACAAAGCATATTACTTCAAAATCCTTACCTCAGCCGACTCCAGAGACACAAATTATGTCCATGGCTGCTGATTTGATTTCTATGATTAGAGGTTCACAGGCCCATCCTGAGAGAGGATCCCAGCCTCCTCCTGATAAAAGGCCCCAGGTTGAACCCTCTGATCCTACTCCTTCAGATGAAGATTCTGAGGGCTCTGTCCACTCAGCCAGGAAGAGCTCTTCCAGACCTATGAGGACTCGGATGCAGAAGATTCCATCCCCTCGGCCTCCCCTCCTGAGGATATTTCTTTTGGGGAAGTTCTGCATACCATGAGGGAACATTTCAAGTGGCAAGGTCAGGAATATTCTGATTCTAGGAAACGCCTTAGGACTTTCCTTAAGAAGCCTCAGCACAGGCCCTTAGCTATTCCTCCTGTACTTGATGTTCTGGATGATTTGTATTCTGACTCTAGTGCTACCCCTGATTCTCTTCCTCCTGCTCCAGCCAAGCCAGACAGGTATTACAGGGTCCCAGAAACTCATTCCCATTTATTCAGGGCCCATACTGCTGATTTGGAAACTATTTCACAGGGGCCTAAAGGAGTTTCAGCCTCCACCTCAAAAAATCCTTTGCCCTCCAACAGGGAAGCTAGGTCATTAGAGAGATGGGGCAAAAAGGTTTACACATCCACTACCTTATCTATGAGAGCCTTAAATTGCCTTTTTCATATGTTACAATATCAGGATTATCTGTTAGAAGATTTACAAAAAACATTAGCCACTCCTGATCCTTTAGACAGGAAATCTTTGCAGGAAGCTGTACATAACACTCAGCAAGTAAGCAATCACTTCCTGCAGTGTGGATATGATGCACTGGAAGCTTCATGTAGGGCAGCTATGACAGGGGCAGTTATTCGTAGACATGCTTGGTTAAAAGATCAACCTCTACCAGATCATGTAAAAGCAAAACTTCTGGATGCACCTTTGGAAAAGAACAAGCTTTTTGGTGCAAATGCTAAGGATGTGTTAAAGACCATCGAAGAAAAAGCAAAATCAGTTCAGACTGTGAAAGATTTCTTCCAGGTTCAACCCCCCAGATTCAGTAGGAATTGGCCTTCAAAAAGGTGGTCCTTTCCTAATCCAGAAAAGTTTCAAAGGGGTAAGAACAGGCGTGGCGAGGAAGAGGCCAATACAGAGGCCCTTACAGGGGCGACAATGGCAGCCAGGAAACCAAAGAAGTGACGCAGGGGTTTCACCTGCCCCACAACCACAATCTCAATGACTTTCCTCTACTACCGCCTACCAGGGAACAACTAGAAGCTCCCTTGGGGAAATTATCTCTGTTTGCAGAAAACTGGCACAGACTGACAAAGGACAAATGGATTTTGGACATTATAGACCGAGGGTACAGGTTTCATTTTCAGACCTTACCAAGAAAACAAGGCATGCCAAACCTACCACAAAATCAGAGGGCAGAGGCTATCAAGCAAATCACTCTGCTGACTCGAATGAAAGCAATAGAAAGAGTTCCACAACAAGAACAAGACCAGGGTTTTACTCAAGACTGTTCCTTGTTCCAAGAAAAGAATCTCAATGGAGACCAATACTGGACTTGTCCGCATTAAACACCTTTCTCATAGTACCAAAGTTCAAAATGCTGACTCTACAGCAACTCCTTCCCATGCTGGGCAAGGGGTCGTGGCTGATTACTCTGGACCTCAAGGAGGCATACCTGCATGTCCCTATCAGACACAGCTGCAGAAGATACCTCAGATTTCTTGCAGGGCCAGAGCATTATCAATTCTCAGCATTGCCATTTGGCTTATCTACTGCGCCCAGAGTATTTACAAAATGCCTGGCTTCGTAATTGCTCATTGCAGGCTCCAGGGTATACAAATTTATCCGTACCTGGACGACTGCCTCATACAAGCGGACGACAAATTGATGTTGACAAAAAACCTGGATTATGTCATACGATTACTTCAAGCTCTGGGATACACAGTCAACTTCCAAAAGTCAAGACTGCAGCCATCCCAGCAAATAATCTTCTTAGGAGCCAAACTAGACACAGCCTCTCAGATGGCTTACCTGACAGAAGACAAGCAAGAGAAGTTAACTCATTACTTCAAAGGTTTAGCAAAACTCACCCAGATGACTGCAAGGAGATTCCTACAGGCCCTGGGTTACATGGCATCCTGCATTCTCCTGGTTCCATTAGCAAGACTACACATGAGAAAGCTTCAGTGGTACCTAAAAAGCATTTGGTCTCAACACAGCAACAACTTGGAGACAATCATACCACTCATTCCATGCCTACAAAAGGAATTCCTATGGTGGGCCTCGGTGAGCCAGGCAAACACAGGTATGTCATTCAAAAAACCACAGATAACACAGACCATGACTACAGATGCCTCAGACCTTGGATGGGGGCGCACATGGAAGGCAGGTGTATACAAGGACAATGGTCTCCAAAGGAAACACATCTGCATATAAACCAGAAGGAAATGCTGGCAGTAATGCATGCCATCGAGGCTTTTCAACACCAACTCCAGCAAGGCCATTTAATGATACGGACAGACAACACCACTGTGATGTGGTACATAAACAAGCAGGGGGGCACCCACTCTTACCCCCTTTGCAGACTGACAATGCAGCTTTGGGAGAAATCACTGAACCTAAACATCCAGTTACAATCCCAGTTTGTTCCAGGAAAAGACAATGTGTTAGCGGACAGCCTAAGCAGGAATTTCACAGATCCACACGAGTGGAGGTTACATCCGAAGGCCTTCAGACAACTCACTTCGACATAGGGCAAGCCAGAAGTGGACCTATTTGCCTCTCACCTCAACCATCTTCTACCAAAATTTTGCACAAGGACATACCATCCAAAAGCTTGGAAAATAGATGCCCTCTCATTCAACTGGAACTCCCTAGCAATCTATGCATTCCCACCTCTGCCACTGATGACCTCAGTATTACTAAAGATCAAAGCAGAGAAGCCCAAGGGAATCATAATAGCTCCGGACTGGCCAAGACAACACTGGTACCCACTACTACGGAGCATATGCCACACCAGGAGGTGGGCCCTCCCCCAGTGGCCTCTACTTTTGACTCAACACAATTTTGAAACACTGCATCCAAATCTTCTGACACTGCAGGTAACACCCTGGGAGATCCCATAAATAACTTGAACTTATCTCTCCAAGGAAGTTCAGCGGATACTAACAGAGGCTCGAAGACCATCCACCAGAAAGGTTTACTTAGCAAAGTGGAAAAGATTCAGAAATTGGAATACCAGCAAGGGACATGATGCATCATTGTTGAACATCCCACTCATCTTGGAATATTTGGCAGATATGTTAAAGAACGGCCTCTCATATTCTTCCATAAAGATACATACATCTGCTATTTCAGCTAGATACAACACTGATCCTCCTGTTTTTTCTCACCCCTTACTAAGGCAATTCCTCAGGGGAATCAAGAACATTAAGCCAAGAAAGGCCCCAGTGCCAGCCTGGGACCTCAATTTTGTCTTAGAAAAACTGACTCTACCTCCATTTGAGCCAGCAGCTTCAGTTGACATGCAATTTCTCTCATGGAAGACAGCTTTCCTGTTGGCAATTACCTCAGCAAGAAGGGTTTCGGAGCTTCAGGCCCTAATGGCAATACCACCCTTTATCATTTTTCATAGAGACAGGGTTTCATTAAGGACCAACCCTACTTTTATGCCAAAGGTGGTTTCTAGGGTTTCTTCCCCAATCCTGAGAATAAGGGGGAAAGACTGTTGCATACCTTGGACATTCACAGACAACTTCGATACTACCTGGACAGAACAAAGGCCAGTAGGAAGTCTGAACAACGTTTTGTAGCTTACGCCCCGGCAGTCCAAGGAAAAGCAATTTCAAAACAGACTATTTCTAAATGGATTGGACATTGCATCAGATTCTGTTATTCCTTTCATGGAAAGACTGTTCCAGCTGATGTCAGACCACATTCCACCAGAGCTACAGCCACCTCTACAGCATTCTTAAGAGGGGTGCCTACCAAGGACATTCTAGAAGCTGCTACATGGAGCTCCGTGCATACATTCTCCAAACACTACAATCTCCCTCTATACTCCAGATCCAGAGCAGGCTTTGCTTTGGCAGTCCTGCAGGGTTTGATTGCCACACCATCTCTTTCCTAGAGCATACCTCCTCCCCAGCTAAGCTATGGTATTCTACCCACATGTTATGACTGCAGTTGCATTCTTGAAGGACATAGTACAGTTTTGTACCTACCATAAATGTAGATGTCCGATAGACATGCAACTGCAGTCGGATTTTCCCTCCCTCCATACCCCTCTATGCCTAGGGTCCACTCCTATCCCTGTTACTCTTAGCTGGGGATATCTGTTATGGTGTATTTGTTTTATTGCTCATTTATTTGTTTGGAATCCTGTTTTTGTCTTCCAATTTGATTACAGCCTTCCTTGGAGGGCACCTGGCATCTGGGGCAAGAAACACTGAAGAAAATGGCGTCGGCTGATGCTTATGTACTCCAGCCGCTCTGACGTCGGAGAGAAATGTGACATCAGCCGACGTCGGACCCAGACTTTGGAATCCGGCCGACCGAGGGCTGCCTGAGGCAGGACAACCCACATGTTATGACTGCAGTTGCATGTCTATCGGACATCTACATTTATGGTAGGTACAAAACTGTACTTTCTGTCTGGCCTAGCACAAATTAATTCTGAACTCTTACTACTGAATTGACATCTTCCCTGTCATATATTTGAATACATTTCTTCAGCAATCTACCCTCCTTTGTTGTATTTTTCCCTTCTGGGCCCCCCAGACACATCTTCACTGCTGCAAAAGTCCATTCCCCACCTATAAATAATAATCCTTGCTGAAAAAACTGATTTCTCCCAGTATTTTCTTAAGCTACATTATAGTAGTTTTATGTGGAATATAAATACATACCAATGTAATCCTCCTCCCTTACATACAGTGTACCAAAGTGAAACAAGATGCCTCCTCTGGTCCCATAAACAATATAATTAAGACATAAAGCTCTTGAAAAATTAGAGCTTGATGTGAAAATAATGACGTTAACATAGATGTGAGAAAGGGACGAGGAAGGATCTGGCTAGAGAAGAAGAATGTTGTAGTCAGCCTTTATAGAAATGGAAGTGGACCTGTCATGCAGTTGAGAATAACACAGTGGGGATTTTAAAATGCGTGGAAAAAATATAAGTGCACAGACCTAAAATGTGAATGTGCAGTAGACTAAGGGAGTGAAATATTGCCTACAGTTGCTAACATATAGCAAAAGTTAATTGGAACTTTTGTTGATGCTGATGTCCAAATGAAAACCTTATAAATAAACTTGTTTGCATTGGAATCAGCCCATCTCTTATACTGAAATTTGTTCTGGCTTTTAGGGTGATCACAAGTTCATACTACATTCAAAGTATATTTTGTATGAATGAGACTTTGTTGATTAGTTTTAATCATGGTTTGTTCAAACCAGATTGACTTGAATTGTCTAAGCTGGTGGTGCACCGCAGTGGTGTTTTTCAGTTTTTCACTGTTGTGTGAACATAGAGTTGGTATGTATAAGTGAGGTGTGTGGAGGAAGTCAAACTCCCATTTGGCAGTGCAGGCCCCTGAAGAAACCCATTTTTTATTTTATTTTTTAGAGGTGTTTTAAGTTATGCTTAACATTATGAAAAATAGCTCATAGCAGGCTGATTACATTCGATGTAGGTAAAGCAGTCAATGCAATCTGTCTTACAGCATTATATGTGCTACCAAGAAAGTAAGAGACTATATTAACTTTGCACTTTTTCTGTAAGTAGGCAATTCAGATACTACACAAGTACTATTTTAGGAGGACAGAAAGTCCTCAGAAACACTTATGAGTTGTTTGACCCTTCTATGCAAGATGAAAGAGCTCCCATTTATGGAAACTGCCATTACACAACTGACTTGCTAATTGCATTGTCTTCTGCTGTAGTAAGTATGATGGAATACAGTCTTTATGAATAGTTGGTTGCTTGGCTGCATTTTGAAAAGTGGCTTTATTTATGGCACACGCGGTGCCATGCTAGCTGCATTTATTACAGACTGGATGAAACATTTGACCATGTCTTTCTATTAAATAAGCTAAAGTATAGTTAAGCAGAGATGGGTTTGGAAGGCCAACATTAAAAATGATGTATAATTGAGTACCCCAGCAACTGAGATGGCTTAAAATGTATGATGCTGCTGACTCTATAAATAAATGTATTAGTAGATGTGGACCTTGTTAAGCAATATGTTTAGACAGAAAATGCAGTAGATTTCTAAAAAGTTATCATGTCATCATTTCTCGTAGGTAATGTTTGTTCTAGCTTTTATTTCTTGTCATATATATCAGCTGTCTTTATCTTTGTCCAGGGTGAGGTATTGTTGAGACTGTGCCCAAACATGCTGCAGAACAGAGCTTTCTGTGACAAAAAATAATTCAGCTTGATATGATTTTCATAGTATATTTCAGAGGCCGGGTTTATGTGGAGTCTTTGCATATTCTGTCTGTGTCTCCATGTCTGGCATGGTTTGGATGATAGCAAGGATTTATTTCCTTTACTTATTAGCTATTGGAAAAAGGAGTTGATTTGTGCAGTGCTACAAGGTTTGGTAATGCTTTTTGGCTATCCAACCCTGTTGCACTTAATTGATAGTGGATTCTAGTAAAAAAAAGTTTCTAGAAATCTTAAATCTGGTAGATACTCCTAGTGGTGTGTAATATGGCCTTCCATCTCCTCTCTAGATATAATGTTCCCAGTTTTGGTGACATCTGTTCTAGTCCCTTCAACCTCAGTCTTCCACCTTCAGAAATCATCCACCAACAAATGTCATTCCCCCAAAACACAGAAGCAAATCGTTAGCCTAAAAGGAGAAGTTAAAGTCCTCTGAATGGTATGTACTAAATTTCTAAGATCAAAATCCAGCTGTCGCAACATCTCTTTTTACAAATCTTCAAAACATGCATGCTGTAATTATCACTAAGCTTTTTTAACTCCTGGATTAACAAATGGATAACTCTTGAATTTAACACACTACAAATGATTGGAGATGTGATTTTACCACTGTGGAAACTATCCTAAATTCCCTGATCACGAAAGATTTTTAGTGCTCTATAAGAAGTAAAAGAAATTAGTTAAGCAACACAGATTTGGCTGTCACATCTCAACAAGCCTGAGATTTCTCAAACCCCCAAAATTTTGGAGACTAGAAAACCATACAGTTGGCATCTTAAAGAAAAATTTTCTTCACAGCTCTTATTAAAACAATCAGTAGTTCCCTTTCCTGTTATAATTTCTTAAAAGAAAAAAAAAGTCTGATATGCCTTTTACTTAGTCTGCTGTTACAAAAAGCACACCTTTCCCTTCACTGCTGTGTTCTACAAAATCATCTGTGCATCTTGAATATAATTTCCCATTTTACTTTCATTGCGTACATCCAAAGGAAATTGAAGACCTCTTTAACAAAGTCTTATAAGGATTCTCTGGAAACTATCAGCTGCATCCAAGGAGTCTCTTTTTTTTTTTGTAAAGAACAACTTGTAGATCCTGTTGCCATATTTTTAACTTGTCCCTTAAGCATGATGTTATGCTTTCCATTTGGAAATCTAAACTAGTTAAACATCTTCCAAAAAAAAAAATACAAAAAAAAAAGGTGCCTTACCTAATTTCTTTCAACTTTAGGAAAATTTAAAGAGAAACTAACCTGTTAAGAACTGTCTGGTTACATTCAGCAATATCATTTCTTGTCTAGATAGTGTTATGGTTTCTGCAGTGAAAGAAGCAGCACAACTGCCATTTGGACATTTTAATGATTACCTTTTAATATGGATAAAGGAAATTTTGACTGGTGTAGTATCTGTGGATGTGAGCTATGATCTTTTGTCCAGTGCACTCTCAGCCATGGGCATTAGTGACAAAGCATCTAGATGGTTAAAAACAGAAGCTTCCAGATTAAGGGTCAGTCTTAAAGAGTATGCAATGCATAGAAGCTGACATTTTGAGTGTATTTTTGCATTTTATTATATGATTTATCATCTTTGCAGATGTGATTGCCAGCCCAATATTGATTCTGTGGTAAATTTAGAAGTTTGAATGGTCTGAGAAGGCTGGCTTGAGGTTGGATTATAAGTTTTGGTTTAGTTTTTCCGTTTTAATTTTTCTAAATCTTTTTCTCATTTTGCCCTTTGGGCAGTCAAGCAATCTTCCAGCTGTGTTGAGTTCTTGCTCATAGAAATGACTGAAGGATCCTCCATCCACTAGCCATTAAGGGAGTTCACCCCCCTCCCCACATTCTTCCTCTCTGCTGGTTGTAGTTGGACTGTCTTTTCCCTCAACAGTAAGTGGGTTTGACTTAACTTCTACTGGACCAGGGCCATAGGGTTTAAGGGTGCATCTTCATTGTCGCCTTCAGTGGAACCACACTGTATGACCCACAAGCATTTAGTACTCCAACTGTTTCAGGGTGCATGAGGAGAATTTGCTGTTAACCTAACCCCTGCCCACTTTCAGCATAATTTGTCACTTGGCTACTGCACCCAGCCTCTGCTAGGTGCCCAGGGATTTGTGGCGGTTGAGCTGCTTGCTGTCTCATTTGCAAGACAAGTGACACATGTTGGTTACTCACCACTCCCATCCTCCTCTGTTTCTGTTTATGTAATTGCGCAGCTTCATTGTAGTTAGTGAGAAAGAGAGAGAGAAATGGATGATAACAGACATAAGAGATCAGAGTAGCAGTGGTGTGGAATGGCCAGAGATGTTTGTAGTAGTAGCGTGTGTTTTTAACAAGGAATGTATTACCTGTAGCTATGAGAATCAGAGGCCATATATGTGATAGCTCTACAAACTGGTAATGTATTAATTAAGTGAGTAGTGGAATGGAGACCATGGAGAGGTGTGCAAGATGGAAGACTTGTTCACCACTAATATTTGAATATAGTAGGCATCATGTGGACCTTTGAAATCCTAGGTAAGGTAAATTTTAGTATGGTACTGTACATGTGCATCAAGAAAAAACAATCTGGGCTACTGATGTTTTGCTAACGAGATGTAAGTGCCATTGGTGTTGGAATTGCAGGGAATGTATGGATGGAATTTTTTGTATAACAGGAGGCTTAGACTACAATGTCTTGGCTTGGCTCAGATAAGTGAAGTGGAAAGGTGTTTGAGAAATAGGATGTGTCTGATTAGAGCTGATAATTGATTGGTGTTGCAAGGGATGGAGACTGGAAGGTGTAGATGCAGTTGGAAATGTGAAATTGCAAACTTTGGCAGATGACATTAACATTTGTTTTGCAATAAAAGTGTAAGTGTGCCATGTACAAATACTGAATACCTGACTAATCCTTGATACTTAACTATAGAAAGAGATGACACTTGACTTGTTTTAACAGGTAACAGCCCTCATCCCTCTACTCCAGATGATGAAGACAGCCAGAGTGAGCTTTTGATTGCTGAAGAGAAGTTGAGCCCAGATGAAGAGGGTCAGATCATGTCCAGGTATACATAAGGACAGATACGTTGCAGCATACTCATAGGTGTACTTTGTGTGAGGATATCTTGTCATGCAAATGTGTGCTTTGTGAACAGCCATGAGTGTGTTGCACGTGAACTGCCATGTTCGGTGGCACATTGATCTGTGTGTAGTGTAAACCTGTAACCTGTGGCTGGGAATGAGCCTACAACACTGATGTGTGAAGTGTTAATAAACACATTTTGCCCTGTAATCTGAAGGTTTTGATCAGTTATGACCAGACTTACCCCTGAATAATTTAACGTAGTTCCTTGTACTTTATAGTCATTAGCTACATCCTTTAGTCATAAGTTATTTTTCTCTGACATTTTTCTAACATTAACTATGCCCTACAAAAAAAAAAATCTAGGAGTGTTAACAGTGACAGACATTTGCATAAAGTGCAGTGTGACTTCTTCAGAACTAAGATGTGCCACAGAATTTATCTGTTGTGTGTGTGTGTGTCTGTGTCTGTCTGTGTGTGTGTGTTCCCTTTATAATTTAGAAATACTGAAATCCCAACTTTCAGTATTTCAAAATTATAATACAGAAGCCTTGAAATTACAAAACACCAGAAGCGTGAAATTCAAAATATTGAAGTTCGGAGCTTCTAGTGTTACGGTGTGTGAATGGATAGGTGTAAGTGTAGGTATCTACGTATGAGTGTGTTGGTTAGGGGCTTTAGTGTGTGTTTTGGCTGTGATGTGTGTGTGTGTGCAAAGGGCTGTCAAGTGTGTGTGTGTGTGTGTGTGTGTGTGTGTGTTACCTTTGTGTGTGTGATTGTGTGATCTCGGAGTTGGTATATATAAGTAGGGGGTGTGGGCGGCGCAGGTGGGCAAGCCCCCCTACTTGTCTGTAGTGTAGGATTGTTTGATTGTGGGGGAGATTGTGTGTATGTGTGTGGTGTATTTGCACTGTAGGTTCGCGATTTTAAATTTCGCGGTTATGGGGTTTCGGTATTTAAGGAATTTCAAAATATTGAAATTCGGGATTTCAGTATTTTTGGATTCTATCATGAACCCATATATATATATATATATATATATATATATATATATATATATATATATATGTATATGTGTGTGTGTGTGTGTATATATATATATATATGGGTCCCCTTCACATTGTCGAAACTGCAAAATGTCAACATTCAT